>NW_024740644.1:15000-30795 GCF_018991925.1 Homarus americanus | reverse complement strand
CTGATAATGATGGTGGTAGTGGTGGTCAGCTGCTGCCGATAATGATGGTGGTAGGTGGTGTTGCTGCCGATAAACGACGATGGTGGTAGTGGTGAACAGTTGCCGCTGATAATGATGGTGGTAGTGGTTATGCTGCTGCTGATAATGATGGTGCGGTGGCGGTGCCGCTGCCGATAATGATGGTGGTGGTGGTAGTGGTGCCGCTGCTGATAATGATGGTAAAGGTGCTGCTGCCGATAACGATGGTGGTCTCCTGCCGCTGATAAATGATGGTGGTAGTGGTGGTGCTGCTTGCCGCGATAACGATGGTAGTGGTGGTGCTGTTGCTGATAACGATGGTGGTAGGCAGGTGCTGCTGATAACGATGGTATGGAAGCTGCCGCTGACAATGACGGTGGTAAAAGTGCGGCGCTGCTGCCGCCGATAACGATGGTGGCAGGCGGTGCCGCTGCCGGATAATGACGGCGGCAGTGGCGGTGGTGCCGCCGATAACGATGGTGGCAGTGGTTAAGTTGCCGCCGATAACGACGGTGGTTGGTGCTGCTGCTGACAATGATGGTGGTAGTGGCAGCTGCCGCCGATAATGATGGTGGCAGTGGTGATGCTGCCGCCGATAATGACGGTGGCAGTGGCGTGCTGCCGCTGACAATGATGATGGTAGTGGTGGTGGTTGCCGATAACGATGCGGTGCCGCTGCTGGATAAGATGGTGGTAGTGGCGGTGCCGCCGCCGACAACGGTGGTGGCCTGGCGTTATGCTGCTGCCGATAATGATGATGGTGCAGTGGCAGCTGCTGCTGATAATGCAGGTGTTGCGCTGCCGCTGATAATGATGGTGGTGGTGGCAGCTGCCGCTGATAATGACGCAGGTGGTGGCGGCGCTGCCGCCGATAACGGTGGTGGTGGTGGTGGTGCCGCTGATAACGATGTGGCAGGTGGCGCTGCCGGGCCAACAATGATGGTGGCAGTGCGGTGCCGCCGTCAGATACAGGTGGTGGTGGTGCGCCGCCGTCGATAACGATGGTGGTGGTGGGGGTGGTGCCGCTGATAACGATGGTGGTAGTGGTAAGGTGCTGCTGCTGATAATGATGGTGGCACTTAGTGCTGCTGATAATGATGGTAGTCGTGGTAGTGGTGGTGCTGCCGCTGATAGTGATGGTGGTGCGGTGCTGCCGCTTGATAATGATGGTAGTGGTGATGTTGCTGCTGATAACGATGGTGGTAGTGGCGGCGGTGCCGCTGATAATGATGGTGGCAGTGGTGATGCTGCCGCTGATAACGATGCAGTAGCGGTGATGTGCTGCTGATAATGATGGTGCAGTGGTACCGCCGCTGATAATGATGGTGGTAGTGATGTTGCTGCCGATAATGATGGCGGCGTGCCGCCGCTGATAATGATGGTGGTAGTGGTGGCATTGCGCCGCTGCTTCATAAAAAATGGTGGCAGCTGCTGCCGATAACGACGGTGGTAGTGGTGGTGTTGCTGCCGATAACGATGGTGGCAAAAAGCCGCCGCCGACAACGACGGCGGTAGTGTATTTTGCGCTGGCTGCCGGATTATGATGGTGGCGGCGCTGCCGCCGATAATGATGGGTGGCAGTGGTGGCTCGGTGCCGCTGCCGATAACGACGGTATTGGCGGTGCCGCCGCCGATAACGATGGTGATAGTGGTTGCGCTGCTGCTGGATAATGATGGTGGTGTGGCGCGTGCTGCTGCCGATAATGATGGTGATAGTGGCGGTGCTGCTGCCGATAATGATGGTGGTAGTGGTGGTGGTGTTGCCGATAATGATGGTGGTGGTGCAGCTGCCGCTGATAATGATGGTGGTGGTGGTGGCGGTGCTGCTGATAATGATGGTGGTAGTGGTGGTATTGGCGGTGCTGCTGCTGACAATGATGCAGGTAGTGGTGGTGTTGCCGCTGATAATGATGCGTGGCGGTGGTACTGGTTGCGCCGCCGCCGATAATTTGTTTGCAGTGGCGGTGCTGCTGCCGATAATGATGGAGGCAGTGCTGCCGCCGATAACGATGGTGGTAGTGGTGGTTTTGCTGCCGATAACGGTCATCAAATAATAATAATACCAATCTGGTTTATTGAAAGAGCCTACAAGCCAGAAATACGAAAAACATACAGCCACATATTTGGGGAATGGGTTGGCTTAATCATGTATCAATATACAAGACATATGACACAACAAGACATACAGGTAACTTAGATAGACTGCTCAAAACACAGTTCCATTTCAACATAGTGACAGTGTAGGGAGCAGTGCTTACTGGGGAGTAACACATATCTGGTATTGGCGGTGCTGCTGCTGATAATGATGGTGGTAGTGGTGGTGGAAGGTTGACACGATGGTGGTAGTGGCGTGCTGCTGCTGATAATGATGGTGGTAGTGCGGTCGGTTGCCGATAATGATGGTAGTGGTGGCATTGGTTGTGCTGCTGATAATGATGGTGGTAGTGGTGATGCTGCTGCCGATAACGATGCGTGGTGGTGGTCAGCTGCTGCCGATAACGATGGTGGCAGTGGCGGTGCTGCTGCCGATAATGATGGTGGTAGTGGTGGCTGTGTTGCTGCTGATAATGATGGTGGTAGTGGTGGTAGTGGCAGGCTGCCGCCGTTTGCGATGGTGGCAGTGGCGGTGCCGTTGCCGCTGATAATGATGCGTAGGTATCGTGCTGCTGCCGATAACGATGGTGGTAGTGGTGGATGTTGCCGATAATGACGGTGGTAGTGGTGGCTCAGCTGCCGGGCCGACAATGATGGTGGTAGTGGCAGCTGCTGCCGATAACGATGGTGGCAGTGGGGTGGGCCGCAGCCGCTGCCGGATTAACGATGGTGGTAGTGGCGGTGCCGCTGCCGATAACGATGGTGGCAGGTGGTCAGCTGCCGCCGATAACGATGGTGGTAGTGGCGGTGCTGCCGCCGATAATGATGGTGGTGGCGGTGGTCAGCGCCGCCGATAATGATGCAGGTAGTGGCAGTGCCGCCGCCGATACCGATGGCGGCAGGTGGTCTGTGCTGCTGCTGATAACGATGGTGGTAGTGGGGCCGCTGATAATGATGGTGGTAGTGGTGGTGCTGCCGCCGATAATGACGGTGGTAGTGGTGGTGGTGCTGGGTTGATAATGATGGTGGCAGTGGTGGTGGTGGCGCTGCTGATGTAAATGATGGTGGCAGTGGCGATGCTGCTGCCGATAATGATGGTGGCTGCGGTGCTGCTGCTGATAATGATGGTGGCAGTGGTGGTGGTGCTGATAATGATGGTGGTAGTGAAAGCGGTGCCGCTGATAATGATGGTAGTGGCGGTGCCGCTGATAAATGATGGTGGTAGTGGTGGTCGTGCTGCCGCTGATAGTAATGATGGTGGTAGTGGTGGCTCAGCTGCCGCTGATAATGATGGTGGTGGTGGTGGTGGTGCCGCTGATAATGATGGTGGTAGTGGCGGCGCTGCTGCTGATAATGATGGTGGGTAGTGGTGTCTGTGCTGCTGCCGATAATGATGGTGGTAGTGGCGGTGCTGCTGCCGATAATGATGCAGGTGGTAGTGGTTAGTGCCGCTGCCGATAATGATGGTGGTAGTGGTGGTGGTGCCGCTGCTGATAACGATGGTGGTAGTGGCGCTGTGCCGCTGCCGATAACATGCGGTGGTGGCTGTGCTGCTGCTGATGGGCGCGGTAGTATGCCGCCGATAATGATGGTAGCGGCGGTGCTGCTGCTGATAATGATGGCGGCATTGGTGGTGCTGCCACACAATGATGGTGGTAGTGGTATTGTGCTGCTGATAATGATTGGTGCAGTGGCAGTTGCTGCCGATAATGATGGTGGTAGGTGATGCTGCTGGCTGATAATGACGGTGGTGGTGGTGGCGGTGCCGCCGCTGATAATTGGCGGCGGTAGTGGTGATGTTAAGGCTGATAATGATGCAGGTAGTGGCGGTGCAGTGGTGCCGCTGGGATAATGATGGCAGGTAGTGGTGATGTTGCCGCGATAATGATGGCGGCGCGCGGTGCCGCTGCCGATAATGACGGTGCGTGATGCTGCCGATAAACGACGGTGGCAGGTGGCAGTGGTGCCGCTGGATAACGATGGTGGTAGTGGCGATGCTGCTGCCGATAATGATGGTGGCTGCGGTGCTGCCGCTGATAACGATGGTGGCTGGGTGGTGCTGTCAACATAACGATGGTAGTGGTGGCAGCCACTGATAACGATGGTGGCAGTGGTTAAAGCCGGGCCGCTGATAATGATGGTGGTAGTGTGGTGGTGGTGCTGCCGATAACGATGGTGGCAGTGGCAGTGGCGGTGCCGTCACGCCGTTTCATGATGGTGGTAATGGCAGCTGCCGCCGATAATGATGGTGGTAGTGGTGGTCGTGCTGCTGCTGATAATGATGGTGTGGTGATGCTGCTGATAATGATGGTGCGTAGTGGTACCGTGCTGCCGCTGATAATGATGGTGGTAGTGGCAGCTGCTGCTGATAACGGCGGTAGTGGTGGTCAGCCGCCGCTGATAATGATGGTGGTAGTGGCGCTGCCGATAACGATGGTAGTGGTGGTTCGTGCTGCCGCCGATAACGACGGCGGCAGTGTTGCTGCTGCCGATAACGATGGTGGTAGTGGTGGTCAGCCGTTGCCGATAACGATGGTGGTGGTGGTTGCGCCGCTGCTGATAATGATGCAGGTGGTGGTGGCTGTGCTGCCGCCGATAATGATGGCGGCAGTGGCGGTGCCGCCGATAATGATGGTGGTGGCGCGGCGCTGCTGCTGATAATGATGGTAGTGGTGGTGGTGCTGGCTGATAATGATGGTGGTAGTGGTGGTGGTGGTGCTGCTGATAATGATGGTGGTAGTGGTGATGCTGCCGCTGATAATGATGGTGGCTGCGCAGGCCGCTGCCGATAATGATGGTGGCAGTGGTGGTGTGCCGCCTGGATAAGATGGTGGTAGTGGCGCTGCCGCTGCCGATAACGATGCGGCAGTGGCGGTGCCGCCGATAATGACGGCAGTGGTGGCTGCGCTGCCGCCGATAACGACGGTAGTGGTACGTGCTGCTGTCGACAACGGATGGGTGGTGCAGTGGTGGTGGCGCCGCCGATAACGATGGTGGCAGTGGCGCTGGCTGCCGATTAAATGACGGCGGTAGGTGGCCTGTGCCGCCGCCGATAACGACGGTGGTAGTGGCGTGCCGTCGATAACGATGGTAGTGGTTGCGCTGTTGCCGATAATGATGGTGGTAGTGGCGGTGGTTTCGCCGATAATGATGGTAGTGGTTATGCCACGCTGATAACGATGGTGGTAGTGGTATCGTGCCGCCGATAACGATGGTGGCAGTATGGCGCTGCCGCTGATAAATGATGGTGGTGGCGTGCTGCCGCTGATAATGATGGCATTGGCGGTGCCGCTGCTAATAACGACGGTGGTAGTGGTGGCTGTGCTGCTGCCAGATAATGCCGGTGGTAGTGGCAGCTGCTGCTGATAATGATGGTGGTGGTGATGTTGCTGCTGGCAAATGATGGTGGTGGTGGCAGCGGCGCCGCTGCCGACAATTGCGGCAGTGGTGATGCTGCTGGCTGACAACGATGGTGGGTAGTGGCAGCGGTGCCGCCGGATAATGATGGTGCAGTGGCGATGCTGCTGCCGATAACGATGGCGGTGGCTAAGTCGCCGCCGATACCATGGTGGCGGCGATGTTGCTGCCGATAACGAGTAGGTAGTGGCGGCAGTGGTGCTGCCTGATAATGATGGTGGCAGGTGATGCTGCCGCTGATAATGATGGTGGCTGCGCGGTGCTGCTGCCGATAATGATGGTGGCTATGGGTGTTGCCGATAATGATGGTGGTGGTGGTGGTGGTGCTACCGGATAACGATGGTGGTAGTGGTGGAAGCGCTGCTGGGATAATGATGGTGGTAGTGGTGGTGGTGGTGCTGCTGATAATGATGGTGGTGGTGGTGGTGGTGGTGCTGCTGATAATGATGGTGGTAGTGGTGGCGGTGCTGCTGCTGATAATGATGGTAGTGGTGGCCGGTGCTGCTGCCGATAATGATGGTGGTAGTGGTGATGCTGCTGCTGATACGATGGTGGTAGTGGTGGTGGTGCTACCGATAATGATGGTGGTAGTGGCGGTGCTGCCGATACTGGATGGTGTGCGGTGGTGGTGGTGCCGCTGATAACGATGGCGGTAGTGGTGGCGCCGCTGATAACGACGGTGGTAGTGGTGGCGCCGCTGCCGATAATGATGGTGGTAGTGGTGGTGAAAATACGCTGGATAATGATGGTGGTAGTGGCGCGGTGCTGCTGCTGGATAATGATGGTGGTAGTATGGTGCTGCTGCTGATAATGATGGTGGTAGTGGTGGTGGTGAAGCGCTGATAACGATGGTGGTGGTGTGTGCCGATAACGATGGTGGTAGTGGCGCTGCTGCTGATAACGATGGCGGTAGTGGTGGCGTGCTGCTGCCGATAATAATGGTGGTGGTAGTGGTGCGTGCTGCTGCCGATAATGATGGTGGCAGTGGTGGTGGTGGCGCTGGCTGATAATGATGGTGGTAGTGGTGGTGATGCTGCTGGGCGATAACGATGTGCAGCAGGCGGTGCTACCGATAATGATGGCGGTAGTGGTTATGCTGCCGGGCCGATAACGATGGTGGTAGTGGTGGCAGCCGCAGCCGATAACGATGGTGGTAGTGGTGATGCTTGATGCTGATAATGCGATGGTGGTAGTAGTGGCGGTGCTGCCGCCGATAAACGATGGCAAAAGTGATGTTGCCGATAATGATGGCATAGTGGCGGTGCTGCTGCCGATAACACGACGGTGCAGTGATGCTGCCGATAACGATGGTGGTAGTGGCGGTGCTGCTGCTGGGATAATGATGGTGGCAGTGGTGGCGGTGCTGCCGATAACGATGGTGGCAGTGGTGATGTCGCCGACGGTGATGGTAGTGGTGCCGCTGATAAATGATGGTGGCAGTGATGCTGCTGCCGCCGATAATGATGGTGGTGGCGGGTGAGCCAAAAGCCGCCGACTTGCGATGGTAGTGGTGCTTCGCTGATAATGATGGTGGCAGCGTGATGCCGCTGCTGCCGGGATAATGTTGGCAGTGGCAGCTGCCGCTGCTGATAATGATGGTGGCAGTAGTGCGATGCTGCCGCTGATGATGGTAGCGGCGGCGCCGCCGATAATGATGCAGGTGGCGGTGAGCCGCTGCCGACGGTGATGGCAGTGGCGCCGCTGGATAACGATGGCAGTGACGCTGCCGCCGGCCGATAACGATGGCGGCAGGTGGCGCTACCGCCGCCGATACGCCAACGTGGGTGGCAGGCGGTGGTGCCGCTGATAATGCGTTGGGTAGGCGCGGTGCCGCTGCTGATAATGATGGTGGTAGTGGTGGTGCTGCTGCCGATAATGATGGTGGTGTAGTGGTTGCGCTGCCGCTGATAACGATGGTGGTAGTGGTGCCGTTGCTGATACGATGGTGGTGGATGGTGGCGCCGCTGATAATGGTGGTGAAAGTGGCGGGTGCTGCTGCTGGATACCGATAGTGGTGAAAGTGGCGTTGCGCTGCTGCCGATAATGATGGTGGTGAGTGGTGGTGCTGCTGATGACAATGATGGCGGCGCTGATAATGATGGGTAGTGGTGGCGTTGCCGCCGATAACGATGGCAGTAGTGGTTGCGCCGCCGCTGATAACGATGGTAGTGGCGGCGTCAGTTCATAACGATGGTGGTGGTGGTGGTGGTGCCGCCGGATAACGATGGTGGCAGCGGTGCCACCGCCGATAACGATGGTGCGGCGGCGCCGCTGCCGCCGATAACGACGGTGGCAGTGGTGGCGTTGCGCTGCTGCCGATAATAATGGTGGTGGTGGTGGTGCCATCACACAATGATGCGTAGTGGCGGCGCTGCTGCCGACAACGATGGTGGTAGTGGTGGTGGTGCTGCCGACAATGATGGTGGCAGGTGGTGCCGCTGATAAATGATGGTGCAGTGCTGGTGCCACTGCCGATAATGATGGTAGTAGCGGTGCTGCTTATAATGATGGTGGTAGCGGTAAGGTGCTGCCGCTGATAATGATGGTGGCAGTGGTGTAGCTACCGCCGGGATAACGATGGTGGTAGCAGCAGCTGCCGCCGATAATGATGGTGGTAGTGGTGGTGGTGCCGCTGCCGATAATGATGGTGGTGGTGTGCGGTGCCGCCAGCTAATAATGGTGGTAGGTAGTGGTTGCGCTGCTGCCGATAACGATAGTGGCGGCGCTGCCGCCGATAATGACGTGGTAGGGCGCACGCCGCCGACAATGATGGTGGTAGTGGCGGTGCCGCTGCCGACAATGATGCGCAGTGCAGCTACCGGGCGATAACGACGGTGGTAGTGGCGGTGCTGCTGCTGATAACGATGCAGGTGTGCGGTGGTGCTGTTGCTGATAATGATGGTGCAGTGGTGCTGCTGATAAATGATGG
This sequence comes from Homarus americanus, assembly GCF_018991925.1. Classification (NCBI taxonomy): domain Eukaryota; kingdom Metazoa; phylum Arthropoda; class Malacostraca; order Decapoda; family Nephropidae; genus Homarus; species Homarus americanus. The sequence goes on along the minus strand of NW_024740644.1, from coordinate 22,337 downwards.
TAGTGGCGGCGCCGTTGCCGGGCCGATAAATGATGGTGGTGCAGTGGTGGTGGTGCCGCTGATAATGGTGGTGCAGTGGCAGTGCTGCTGCTGATAATGATGGTGGCGGCGGTGCTGCTGCTGATAATGATGGTGGTAGTGGCGCGGTGCTGCTGATAATGATGGTGGTAGTGGTGGTGGTGCCGTTGCCGATAATGATGGTGGTGAAGTGGCGGTGCTGCTGATATTGATAGTGGTAGCGGTGGTGGTGCTACCGCCGATAACGATGGTGGTAAAGCGCAGTGCCGCTGCTGGATAACGATGGTGGTAGTGGCGGTGCTGCCGATAACGATGGTGGTGGTAGTGGTGGTGCCGCTGATAACGATGGTGGTGGTGGTGGTGCCGCTGGATAATGATGGCAGCGGTTAAGCGCTGCTGCTGACAATGATGGTGGCAGGCGTGCCGCTGCCGACACGATGGTGGTAGTGGTGGTGGTGCTGCTGATAATGATGGTGGTAGTGGTGGCTTGTGCTGCCGCTGATAATGATGGTGGTAGTGGTGGTGCCGCTGATGATAACGATGGCGGTGCTGCTGCCGATAATGATGGTGGTAGTGGTGGCGGTGCTGCTGCCGATAATGATGTGGTAGTGGTGATGTTGCTGCTACAATGATGGTAGTGGTGGTGTTGTTGCTGATAACGATGGCGGTAGCGGTGGTGCCGCTGTTGATAACGATGGTGGTAGTGGTGGTAGCGCCGCTGATAACGATGGTGTAGCGGTGGTGGTGCCGCTGGATACCGATGTAGTGGTGGCAGTGCTGCTGATATGGTGGTAGGTGGTGGCGCTGCTGATAGCGATGCGGTGGTGGCGCTGCTGTTGATAACGATGGTGGTAGTGGCGCAGCTGCTGCCGATAACGATGGTGGTAGTGGTGGTGCCGCTTGCCGATAATGATGGTGGCGGTGGTAGTGCTGCCGGATAATGATGGTGGCAGTGGTGGTGATGTCCCGGATAACGATGGCGGTAGTGGTGCTGCTGCTGATAATGATGGTAGTGGTGGCGGCGCTCGCTGATAATGATGGCGGTAGTGGTGGTGAAGTGCTGCCGATAATGATGGTGGCATTGGCGGTGCTGCCGCCGATAATGATGGCGGTAGTGGTGGTGGCGCTGCTGCTGGATAATGGATGGTGTAGTGTTGCGCTGCTGATAATGATGGTGGTAGTGGCGGTGCTGTTGCCGATAATGATGGTGGTAGTGGTGGTGCCGCTGATAATGATGGTGGTGTGGGCGGTGCTGCTGCCGATAATGCTGGTGGTGGCTGGCAGGTGCTGCTGATAATGATGGTGGTAGTGCCTGCTGATAACGAGATGGTAGAAGCTGTGGTACCGCTGCTGATCAATGGCGGTGGTGGTGGTGGTGGTGGTGCTGCTGATAATGATGGTGGTTTGTGGTGCTACTGCTGATAATGACGGTGGTAGTGGTGGTACTGCTGTTGATAATGATGGTGGTTGTGGTGCTGCTGCTGAAAATGATGGTGGTAGTTGGGTACTGCTGCCGATATAATGATGGTGGTAGTTGTGGTACTGCTGCTTGATCATAATGGTGGTGGTAGTATGAGTGGTACTGCTGTTGATAATGATGGTGGTAGTGGTGGTGCTGCTGATCATAATGGTGGTGGTGGTGGTGGTGCTGTTGCTGAAAATGATGGTGGTAGTGGTGGTGCTGCTGCTGATCTATTGATGGTGTGGTGGTGGTAGTGCTGCTGCTGATAATGATGGTGGTAGTGGTGATGTTGCTGCTGATAATGATGGTGGTAGTGGTGGTACTGCTGCTGATCATAATGATGGTGTGGTTGTGGTACTGCTGCTGATCATAATGATGGTGGTAGTGGTGGTGGTGCTGATCATAATGGTGGTGGTGGTGGTGGTGCTACTGCTGATAATGATGGTGGTAGTGGTGATGTTGCTGCTGATAAATGATTGGTAGTTGTGGTGCTGCTGCTGTCATAATGATGGTGGTAGTTGTGGTACTGCTGCTGATATAATGATGGTGGTAGTGGTGGTGCTGCTGCTGATCATAATGTGGTGGTAGGTGGTGGTGGTGCTACTGCTGATAATGATGGTGGTAGTGGTGGTACTGCTGTTGCTGATAATGATGGTGGTAGTGGTGGTGCTGCTGCTGATAATGATGGTGGTAGTGGTGGTGCTACTGCTGATCATAATAATTGGTGGTGGTGGTGGTGGTGGTGGTGCTGCTGATAATGATGGTGGTAGTGGTGGTGCTGCTGCTGATATAATGATGGTGGTAGTTGTGGTACTGCTGCTGATCATAATGGTGGTGGTGGTGCTGCTAATCATAATGATATGGTAGTTGTGGTATGCTGCTGCTGATCATAATGATGGTGTGGTGTGGTACTGCTGCTGATCATAATGATGGTGGTAGTTGTGGTACTGCTGCTGATCATAATGATGGTGGTAGTTGTGTACTGCTGCTGATTAATGATGGTGGTAGTTGTGGTACTGCTGCTGATCATGTATGATGGTGGTAGTTGTGGTACTGCTGCTGATCATAATGATGGTGGTAGTTTGGTACTGCTGCTGATCATAATGATGTGGTGGTAGCTGTGGTACTGCTGCTGATCATAATGATGGTGGTAGTGGTGGTGTACTGCTGTTGATAATGATGGTGGTTGTGGTGCTGCTGCTGAAAATGATGGTGGTGGTGGTGGTGCTGCTGCTGATAATGATGGTGGTAGTGGTGATGTTGCTGCTGATAATGATGGGTGGTAGTTGTGGTGCTGCTGCTGATAATGATGGTGTGTAGTGGTGCTGCTGCTGATAATGATGGTGTGGTGGTGGTGCTGCTGCTGATAATGATGGTGGTAGTGGTGCTGCTGCTGCTGATAATGATGGTGGTGGTGGTGGTGCTTGCTGATAATGATGGTGGTAGTGGTGGTTGCTGCTGCTGATAATGATGGTGGTAGTGGTGGTGCTGCTGCTGATAATGATGGTGGTAGTGGTGGGGTTGTTGCTGATAATAATAATGGTGGTAGTGGTGGTGCTGCTGCTGATAATGATGGTGGTGGTGGTGGTGCTGCTGCTGCTGATAATGATGGTGGTAGTGGTGGTGCTGCTGCTGAATAATGATGGTGGTAGTGGTGGTGCTGCTGCTGATAATGATGGTGGTAGTGGTGGTGCTGCTGCTGCTGATAATAATGGTGGTAGTGGTGGTGCTGCTGCTGATAATGATGGTGAGTGCTGCTGCTGCTGATATAATAATGGTGGTAGGTGGTGGTGCTGCTGATAATGATGGTGGTGGTCGTGCTGCTGCTGATAATGATGGTGGTGGGTAGGTGCTGCTGCTGATAATGATGGTGGTAGTGGTGGTGCTGCTGATAATGATGGTGGTGGTGGTGCTACTGCTGATATGATGGTGGTGAAGTGGTGCTGCTGCTGATAATGATGGTGGTGCTGCTGCTGATAATGATGATGGTGGTGGTGGTGCTGCTGCTGATAATGATGGTGGTGCTGCTGCTGATAATAATAATGGTGGTAGTGGTGGTGCTGCTGATAATGATGGTGGTGGTGGTGCTGCTGCTGATAATGATGTGGTGGTGGTGGTGCTGCTGCTGATAATGATGGTGGTAGTGGTGCTGCTGCTGATGTGATGTGGTAGTGGTCGTGCTGCTGCTGATAATGATGGTGGTGGTGGTGCTGCTGCTGATAATGATGGTGGTAGTGGTGGTGCTGCTGATAATGATGGTGGTGGTGGTGCTGCTGCTGATAATGATGGTGGTGCTGCTGCTGATATGATGATAGTGGTGGTGCTGCTGCTGATAATGATGGTGGTGCTGCTGCTGATAATAATAATGGTGGTAGTGGTGGTGCTGCTGATAATGATGGTGGTGATTGGTGCTGCTGCTGATAATGATGGTGGTGGTGGTGCTGCTGCTGATAATGATGGTGGTAGTGGTGCTGCTGCTGATAATGATGGTAGTGGTGGTGCTGCTGCTGATAATGATGGTGGTGGTGGTGCTGCTGCTGATAATGATGGTGGTAGTGGTGGTGCTGCTGATAATGATGGTGGTGGTGGTGCTGCTGCTGGATAATGATGGTGGTAGTGGTGCTGCTGCTGATAATGATGGTGTGAGTGGTGCTGCTGCTGATAATGATGGTGGTGGTAGTGGTGCTGCTGCTGATAATGATGGTGGTAGTGGTGGTGCTGCTGCTGATATGATGGTGGTGGTGTGGTGGCGCTGCTGCTGATGCTGCTGCTGCTGATGATGATGATGAAGATGATGATGATGGTAGTGGTGATAGTGGTGATGATGATGATGATGATGATGAGGGTGATTTTGAGTTGTGGTGGTTGCGCTGCTGCTGATGATGATATGATAATGATGATTTTAGTTGGCGAGTTCTCGGTCTTCTCGGACTATTCCTTGACACTGGGTCATTCATCTCGTTAACTCAGGGTGTGGTTTTTGTGTTGGCAGCTTCACCTTAAACACTGGGTCATGCTGCTCGTTAACTCAGGGTGTGGTTGTTGTGTTGGCGACAGCTTCTACACCTTAAACATTGGTCATTCAGCTCGTTAACTCAGGGGTGGTTGTTGTGTTGGCGACAGCTTCTACACTTAAACATTGGGTCATTCAGGTCGTTAACTTGAGTGTGTGGTTGTTGTGTTGGCGACAGCTTCTACACCTTAAACACTGGGTCATGCAGCTCGTAACCTCAGGTTGTAGTTGTTGTGATGGCGACAGCTTCTACCTTAAACACTGGGTCATGCAGCTCGTTAACTCAGGTTGTAGTTGTTGTGATGGCGACAGCTTCTACCTTAAACACTGGGTCATGCAGCTCGTTAACTCAGGTTTGTGGTTGTGTTGGCAGCTTCTACACTTAAACACTGGGTCATGCAGCTCGTTAACTCAGGGTGTGGTTGTTGTGTTGGCGACAGCTTCTACACCTTAAACACTGGGTCATACGGCAACTCAGGTTGTAGTTGTTGTGATGGCGACAGCTTCTACACCTTAAACACTGGGTCATGCAGCTCGTTAACTCAGGATGTGGTTGTTGTGATGGCGACAGCTACCACCTTAAACACTGGTCGACTCGTTAACTCAGGGTGTGGTTGTTGTGTTGGCGACAGCTTCTACACCTTAAACACTGGGTCATGCAGCTCGTTAACTCAGGTTGTAGTTGTTGTGATGGCGACAGCTTCTACATAAACACTGGGTCATTCAGCTCGTTAACTCAGGGTGTGTGGTTGTTGGCGGCAGCATCTACACCCTTAAACACTGGGTCATGCAGCTCGTTAACTCAGGGTTTGTTGTTGTGTTGGCGACAGCTTCTACACCTTAAACACTGGGTCATTCAGCTCGTTAACTCAGGGTGTGGTTGTTGTGATGGCGACAGCTTCACACCTTAACACTGGGTCATTCAGCTCGTTAACTCAGGGTGTGGTTGTTGTGTTGGCGACAGCTTCTACACCTTAAACACGGGTCATGCAGCTCGTTAACTCAGGTTGTAGTTGTTGTGATGGCGACAGCTTCTACACTAACACTGGGTCATTCAGCTCGTTAACTCAGGGTGTGGTTGTTGTGTTGGCGACAGCTTCTACACCTTAAACACTGGGTCATGCAGCTCGTTAACTCAGGGTGTGGTTGTTGTGTTGGCGACAGCTTCTACTACTTAAACACTGGGTCATTCAGCTCGTTAACTCAGGGTGTGGTTGTTGTGTTGGCGACAGCTTCTACACCTTAAACAGATTTACGCCTCGGTGGCCCTTGGGTCGGCCATCCTCGTACACGAGGGGCAACCATTATTATTAATCATCATCATCATTAACATCATCATCATCACCATTATCATCACCCCCTACTTCACTACTATCATCATCATCACCACGACTACCACCACTATCTTAATCATCATCATCACCACCACCACCACCACCACACCAACAACCACACACACATCATCATCATCATCATCATCACCACCACCACCACCACCACCACCACCACCACCACCACCCCACCCATTCCACCACCAATCATCATCATCATCACCACCGCACTCCTTCACCACCACTACTCATCATCATCACCACCACTATCATCATCATCACCACCACCACCACCACCACCACCACCACCCATCCTTCACCACCACCACTATCATCATCACCACCACCATCACCCCTCCTTCACCACCATCATCATCATCATCATCATCATCATCATCATCATCATCATCATCATCCCCTCCTTCACCACCACCACCACCTCCTTCATCATCATCATCATCATCATCATCATCATCATCATCATCATCACCACCACCACCCCCTCCTTCACCACCACCATCACCACATCATTATCATCACCCCATCCTTCCCACCACCATCATCATATCACACCACCATCATCATCATCATCATCATCATCACACCACCACCACCACCACCCCACCACCACCACCCCATCCTTCACCACCACCACATCACATCATCACCACCACCTCACCATCATCATCACCACCATCATCATCATCATCATCATCATCATCATCATCATCATCATCACCACCACCACCACCACCACCACCACCACCACCACCACCATCCTCCTTCACCACCACCACCACCACCACCACCACCCCCTCCTTCACCACCACCACCACCACCATCATCATCATCACCATCATCATCACCATCATCATCATCACCATCATCATCATCATCACTACTCCTCCCTTTACCCTCCTCTGTTACACCATAAAGACATCACCCCACACTCACCTTCATTATCAATCACCACCAATTAACCTTTTCAGATCGAATCACCTGAGAGAGTGATTAACATAATCACCTCCGCTACATCATTAGACATGTCATCCAATCAGCCCAAGTACTAATCTCTCATCATCAAACCTTGAACCAATTGTCTTTCACCTTACCTTAATTAGCTTATCTGGATGTGTCTAGTCAGAGGGTCAACAGCATCACTAGCGCCATGTTGGATTAGCCACTCAGAGGTTTCATTGATTGATCATCCTAACCTAACCTAACCTAACCTAACCTAACCTAGCAGCAACAGCAACAACAACTTAACAGCTTGACTTGACGACTTGACTTGACTTGACTTGACTTGACTTGACTTGACTTGACTTAATCCAATCATTACCGCTGGTGAGGCAGAGAGGCAGCTACGGTTCCTGCCTGACTGTCTGATGATTCAACACTCAAATGACGACGACAGGTTGACACTCAGATGATCTTGACTAAATATTTTGACCTTTGACCTTTGACCTTAAGTAATGGCGCTACTGTGTGTGTGCGCGTCTAAATCTTCGAGAAT
>NW_024740644.1:0-10000 GCF_018991925.1 Homarus americanus | reverse complement strand
AGGAGTAAATGACAAGACTCAATCCCACATTAGGAACCTTGAGTATAGAGACTGGTTAAGCACCCACTTGTGCACTGAGAGATGGTAGAGCGAGGAATCTGATAGAGGTAAAAGGGCGGTACAGACAGGGTACAAACAAAGGGACATTAAAGCAAAGGACTCAAACTATCCAACCAGGAGATGAAACCTCGCAATAATGGTTTTATGAGACAACAGATTTAGGGCGTGAAATAGGGTAAAACACCGGTTTTGGAAACAGAGACAGAATGGAACAAAGTTCCCAAATATCATCATTAACCTGAATACGCTGAATATCAAAACATAGGCGGATGTTTATATAAATAGGGTTGGGTGTAAACGGGACTGAATGCAGCAAGTCAATAGGCCCGCCAAAGCCCATTCTGGCAAGTTCGTATGTTCTTATATGAACGCTGGTTTCTACCTGTGTGGGTGAGGTTGTTTTGAACGCTATGTGGGGTCATTTTGAACGCTTGAACTCTCTCTGGGAGTAATATCGAATACTCTCTGCAGTCACTTTTAGTGCTGAAGGATCTCTGGGGTCACTTTGAACGCTGGATAAAGTCACTGACCCAGAAATGAACTCACAGTAGGTCGTGTTATCAAAGCAAGATAAAGTCAATACTCGAGTGTACTGACTTGTACCCTGGTGAGAGAGAGAGAGCGAGAGCGAGAGAGAGAGAGAGAGAGAGAGGGACGCACACATACACACACACACGCACGCACGCACGCACGCACGCACGCACGCACGCACACGCCACGCACGCACGCACGCACACACACACACACACACTCACGCACAACACACACACACACACACACACACACACACACCACACACACACCATACAACATACACACACACACACACACACACACACACACACACACACACACACACACACCTACATAACATACACACACACACACACACACACACATACATACATACATACATACATACACACACACACACACACACACACACACACATACATACATACATACACACACACACACACACACACACACACACACACACACACACACACACACACACACACACACACACACACACACACACACACACACACACACACCACACACACACACACACACACACACACACACACACACACACACACACACACACACACACACACACACACACACACACACACACACACACACACACACACACACACACACTATCAGCTGTTGTTGTTGACACTACCAGTTGTCAGGTGTGCTCCACAAACTGCTGGAGTCCTACAATCCTTTCACTAATAGGAAGATCCTACGTTGATATGTTGTACCTATCCTCCTCCTTCTCCACAGCATCACCTCCTCCTCTCCTCTCCTCCTCCTCCTCTTCATCCCCTTCTTCCTTTCCCTCTCCACAATCTTCTCCTCTCCTCTTTACATCCCATCTTCATCCCCTTCCTCCTCCTCCCTTCTTTCCTACCTCTTCTTATTTGCACTCTATATCTTCCACTTCCCTCCTCTTCCCTTTATACTTTCCTTCCTCCCTTCTCCTCCCTCTTCCACTTCCTCTTTCCATTCATTGATCCTCCTCCTCTCTCCAAATCCTTCCCCTCCTCTCCTCTTCTCCTGTTATCTCTCTTCCCCTTCTTCATCCTCCTCCTCCTCTTGTTACCTTCTCACTCCTCCCCTCAACGTCCCTCTCTCCTCCCCCCTCTTCCTTTCAGCCCTCCTCCTCTCCTCCTTTCAGCCCTCCTCCCTCTTCCTTTCAGCCTCCTCCTCTCTTTTCAGCCCTCCTCTCTCCACACCCCCCTCCTACCTCCCCTCTCACCTGTTGGACCCCCTGGACAGGTGAGTGTTCAGAACAGGTGAGGTGGGCAGCTCAGGTGAAGCTTGGGGATAGGAGTAGGGAAGATGAGGAGGAGGAGGAGGAGAAAGAGGAGAAAGAGGCGAAAGAGGCAGAGGAGGAGCATTAGGGAAGAAGATGAGGAGGAGGAGGAAGAGTGGCTAAAGTAAAAGACAGATAACATAATAGTAAGAAGGAAGAGGAGAATGGGAAGAGGAAGAAGAAATGGAGAAGGGGAGAAAGAGGAGGGAGTGGAAGGAGGACGAGGAAGAGAAGGGGTGAGGAGAAAAGAAGGAGGAGAAGGAGGGAGGATGAAGTCGGAGGTGCAGGAAGAGGAGGGATGAAGGAGAAGGAGGAAATAAGAGGTGAAGGAGGAGGAGGAAGAAGGGATGAAATTGAGGAAAATAATAATAATAATAATAATAATAATAATAATAATAATAATAATAATAATAATAATAATAATAATAATAATAATAATAATAATAATAATAATGGACACCTTCTCGTGTGGTGCTCCTCCAAGCGTTACGATGTAAAGTAATCGACTCCCAGGTGAGGGGGACGATTTGGTGTGGTGGTGGTGAGTGATGTGTGGTGATTGATGTGTGGTGGTGATTAATTTGTGGTGGTGGTAATTGATGTGTGGTGGTGGTAATTGATGTGTGGCGGGGTGAATGATGTGTGGTAGTGGTGACCAATATGGGTGATGGATATTGATGTCTTGTGGTGGAGATTGATGTGTGGTGGTGGTAATTGATGTGTGGTGGTGGTGGTGATTGATGTTTGGTGGTGAAGAATGATGCGTGGTAGTGGTGGTGATTGATGTTCGGAGGCGGTGGTTGATGTGTAGTGGTGGTGATTGATGTTTGGTGGTGGTGATTGATGTGTGGTGGTGAGGATTGATGTGTGGTGGTGGTGATTCATGTGTGGTAGTGGTAATGGATGTTTGGTGGTTGTGATTGATGTGTGGTGGTGATTAATTTGTGGTGGTGGTAATTGATGTGTGGTGTTGGTGGTTGTGATTGATGTGTGGTGGTGGTAATTGATGTGTGGTGGTGGAGATTGATGTGTGGTGGTGGTAATTGATGTGTGTTGGTGGAGATTGATGTATGGTGGTGGTGATTGATGTGTGGTGGTGGTGATTGATGTGTGGTGGTGGTGATTGATGTGTGGTGGTGGTGATTAATGTGTGGTGGTGGTGATTGATGTGTGGTGGCGGCAATTGATGTGTGGTGGTGGTGTTTGATGTGTGGTGGTGGTGATTGATTGATGTGTAGTGCTGGTGATTGTGGTTGCTGTAGTGGTGGTAGTGATAGTGGTAGTAGTGGTAGAAGGCAGCAGGCGATGCCCCTTCAGCAATCAAAATGCAGATTCTTACACACACACACCTGTAAAAAAACACAGAAATGCAAAACATATACATACAAACACAAAAAAACACACACATTCATACAACCAATACACACACGAAATACACGACTATTACTGCAACTGTTTCAGTGTCAGAGACTCGAGTATGACGATCACCCAGTGTGACAGAATTCTCATCTTCGTTGGTGAGCAGAGAGTTGCTCGAGAGGCCGAAGGGGACTGGCAGGGTCGTTCACAGGTATTACACGTGTGGAGGGCTACATCTAGTGCGGGAGGAGCGGTGGCATCGTCTTTCCGGCACTGGCGCTTGTCTGCCTCGGTATGCACTCGGGCTAACTCGAAAGTATTGACACCTTCTCGTGTGGTGCTCCTCCAAGCGTTACGGTGTGGAGTAACCGTCTCCCATGTGAGGGGGCACTTTTCCAGGTTTGTTTAAGACTCTCCTTATAACTTTTCAGTTGCCCGCCAGCGTTACGTTTACCATTCGTTAGGTGACTGTAAAGTAGCTGCTTTGGCAGTCTACTGTACTGTCGTTCATGTGTGTAACATGGCCAGCCCAACGAAGTTGTTCGTGGATAATGGTAGCTTCCATGCTCCTACAGTCGATGTCAGCGAGAATACTGGCATTTGTTCTCTTGTCTTCCCAGCAAACTCGGAGGATGAAACTTAGACTACATTGGTGAAAGTTTTCAAGTGCCTTGAGGTGCCTTCTGTATGTGACCCCATTTCTCGCTGCCGTACGGAAGGGTGGGGAGGACCACTGCTCGACATACGTGCAGCTTTGTAGATAATTTCAGCTCCCTACAGATGAAGACATGGTTTCAAAGTCTGCACCTCTGATCCAATATTGAATCTCGTCATCGATGTCTGTGGTGGTGGACAGGTGGGAGCCGAGATACCGAAAGTGGGTAACATTAGAGAGGGTAGTACTGTTAAGATGGATGGATGGTGGAGGTGTGTCTGAACCAGGGGCAGGTTGAAAGAGAATCTGAGTCTTATGTACATTCACATCAAGGCTGAAGTGTGCATACGCGTCTGCGTAGGTGTTCAGTATCTCCTGTAGGTCGCGTTCACTGTGAGCGTGGAGGATGTGTATCACGGCTTTGATTCAAAGCAAGCATCACGGCGTTGACTCACAGCATTTACTTACTTGCTTATGGCAGTCCATCGAAGTCGATGACGACGTTGCTCCAGATGAGATGACTGATGAGTTATGTGTTATTCCTCTGATGCCACTGTAGATGACTATGGAGTCCAATCCTGAAGGCACAGGTGACAGGGATGTTGTTCATTGAGAGGAATTATGCCTTGAGCCCTCTGATATCGTTAGTATAGTCATGGACAAGGCTGACAAGGCAGGTAAGAAAATCTTGATTGTTGGCGACTCGCAGGTACGGTACATGGATAGAGCTTTTTGCAGTAAAGATAAAAATAGAATGAGGGTGTTTGCCAGGAGCTGGGATGGGGGAAATAGTTGACAGGATGGACAATATCTTGTCTGGTAATGGGAACAAACCCATTTTCTGCCTCAGTGCAGGAGGCAATGATATTGGCCAGTGTAGGAGTGAGGAGCTTCTTGATAAGTTCAAGACAGCTATAGAACGTGTTAGGTCGAGGGGAGGGATCCCTATCATATGTGGTGTCCTGCCTAGAAGGAGAGCTGGCAATGAATGGTTGTCAAGGGCAGTTGGTGTCAACGGCCGTCTTGACAGATATTGCAAGTTAATATCAGTCCCATTCATTGACAACTGGGACAACTTCTACGGCAGAAGGGACCTTTATGCTAGGGATGGGGTGCATCTGTCGAGGGATGGAGTGGCTACCCTGGCTGGGTCTCTCGAAAGGGCAGTCCAAAAGATGTAGAAGTCTTTAAACTGCTAGGGGAACATGTGAGCACAGGGTGGAGGAGACTGCAGTGGGAGTCGGTAAACAAAGTGAAAGGTTACAGGGAAATAGTGTTAGGAATGACGACAAAACTAAATTAGACAGCGAGTTAAAACCTAAACGCGGCAAAGGGAGGACTCAGAACACGACTAACTTAAATGTCTACTACGCAAACAGTAGAAGTATGAGAAACAAAATGGATGATATTAGGGCCTTGGTATGTACCGAAAAAATCGATATAATAGCATTCACTGAAACATGGATCAACCTAGACTCATGTGAGTTACCTGTCAAATACCAAATTGCAGGTTACAAATTATTCCATACCGATAGGCAGATTAGGAAAGGAGGCGGAGTAGCAATCTATGTCAGGGATAATCTGAAGCGTGAAATAAATAAGGAAATAAAAACTGAGCGGAATACAGAAACAATTTGGATAGAATTAATCGGCGGCTTCCATACACAACAAAGTCTGTATAGTAGGCAACTTTAACTTTGGCCAAAGAGATTGGATTGACCTTACGGGTAACTCAGAATCACAGGATTTTCTTGAAACAATCCAGGACTGTTTCCTAAGTCAACATATAACCGAACCCGCCCTGGGTAATAATATACTCGATTTAGTTCAGTCGAACAGAGAAAATCTCATTCGTCATGTCGAGGTAGGGAACGAACTTGTAAACAGTGATCACAAAGAAATTAGATTCCAGTTAGATTTTCAGGCCGGACGAAAGGAAAATTCCACTAAAGTCCCAGATTTCAGAAGGGCAAACTTTGATAGTTTGAAGAGGCAGTTGAGGGAAGGGGTATCACGCCTCGGGGTGACTCACACCGACCTCACCCCCCGTCCCCACCATGAACCTGACGGTTGACACCGACCTGATAACGAGATCTGAGATTGCCGAGTTCCACGACAAATTAAATAATGAGTTACTTAATGCACAGAACATACCATACAAAAGACTCAGATCAAACAACAATGACCCTAAATGGATAAATGATTATTTAAAGAACATCATTGGCCAAAGGAAGTCTATAGGTAGAAGGATAAATCATGGCGAAATTTACCTCCGGAATTATTATAAGGTATTGGCCGGTAGGGTTAAGACCGAGATAAGGAAAGCAAAGAGGAATAATGAGCTGAGGATAGCAAGGGAGGCGAAGACAAACCCCAAGGGATTCTATCAAATGTATCAAACTAAAACACGAGAAAAGATTGGGCCAATACGGTCAGATATTGGCGTGCTAACTGATAACGATGGAGAATTGAGCAATAATCTGAATAAATATTTTTCTACAGTTTTCACCACCGAAAATTTAAACATGATACCCGAGGCACCGATTCTATTCAGAGATAGTGAAGAAAACAAATTAAGCGAGATAGTAGTGACTAGTAACGATGTTAGTAAGCAAATAGACAAACTAAAGCCTACTAAGTCGCCTGGTCCTAATGAGATATTTGCCAGATTATTAAAGGAATGTAAGGAAGAGCTTAGTATGTCCTTAGTAAAGTTGTTTAACATGTCCTTAAAAACAGGTGTAGTACCAGAATCCTGGAGGATAGCGAATGTAATACCGATTTTCAAGAAGGGGCATAGATCACTATCCTCTAACTACCATCCAATCAGTCTAACATCAATTGTAGGCAAATTACTGGAATCAATCATTTCAAACTCTATTCGAAACCACCTGGAGAAGCACAAATTGATCAATGATTCCCAGCATGGCTTCACACGTGGGTGTTCATGTCTAACTATTCTAATAACATTCTTTTCATCAGTTTTCGAATCGGTGGACGAGGGGCACAGTTATGATGTAGAATATCGCGAATTTAGTAAAGCCTTCGACAGAGTCCCCCACGAAAGACTAATAAGAAAGGTAGAAGCACATGGCATTAAAGGTAATATTCTAAAATGGATTAGGGCGTGGTTACAGGACTGGAAACAGTGAGTGAGCATTAACGGCACTAAATCCCATCGGAGCAACGTCACTAGTGGAGTTCCCCAAGGCTCAGTACTTGGACCATTATTATTTATTATATACATAAACGACATAGATATCGGCATAGACAGCAACATAAGTAAATTTGCTGATGTCACTAAAATAGGACGTGTAATTAAATCTGACGAGGATTCCGCAAAACTACAGGAAGATCTAAACAAATTTTTCGAATGGTCTGAAAAAAGGCAGACGAAATTCAATGTGGACAAACGTAAAGTACTCAGTATAGGAGATGTAAACAGGGAAACCAGTTATCAGATGAACAATGATGCCATTGAGAAATCCGACTGCGAGAGATTTTTAGGAATAATGATAAGTAGGAATCTTAAGCCAAGTAAACAATGTGTTTTTGCTCGTAACAAGGCTAATAAAGTACTTGGGTTCATACAAAGGAGTGTTAGTTACAAAACTAGCGAGGTCATCTTAAGATTATATCTTGCGCTTGTGAGACCTCACCTGGATTACGCAGTGCAGTTCTGGTCACTGTATTACCAAATGGATATAGAATCTTTGGAAAGAATCCAGAGGAGAATGACAAGACTAATCCCGGGCATTAGGAACCTTGAGTACAGAGACTGGGTAAAGCGTCTTAATTTGCACTCCCTCGAGAGACGTAGAGCGAGGGGCGGCATGATAGAGGTGTATAAGTGGAAGTCAGGGCTAAACAAAGGGGACATTACAAAGGTACTCAAACTATCCAACCAGGAGCGAACTCGTAACATTGGTTTTAAATTAGACAAATTTAGATTTAGGCTCGAAATTGGTAAACACTGGTTTGGAAACAGAGTAGTGGATGAATGGAACATGTTACCAAATATCATCATTAACTCGAATATGCTGGATAGCTTCAAAAATAGGTTGGATGCTTATATGAGCAATAGGGGTTGGGTGTAAATGGGACTGCCCAGTATTTAAGAATTTTAGAGTGGTCCTTATATCTCTCTTTCTGTTCTCCCGCCGAACGGTTTCCATGTGAGAGCCTGCCATATAATATTTGTCCTGGAAGCCAATGGTCTGGCATCCTGATAACTTGTCCAAGTAGCGCAAGTGTATTTTGGCTAGCATGGTTTCAATGCTGGTCGTGTTTGAGCGACGATATAGTTCTTCACGAGTCACTCTATCTTCTCAGGATATTCCAAAGATACGCTTAAGACATCTAGTGTGGAAGTTTACAGCATTTGGATATGGCGTTTGTAGGGCGTCCAGGTTTCTTACGCATATAATAATGTAGATATACAGACCGCTAGATAAACTGCAGTCTTCGTTCCATATTTGAGGTTATTGTTGAGAAAGACTCTTATTCTGAAACGTCCAAATGCAGCTAAGGCTAAATTGATTCTGGTTTGAATTTCCATATCCAGGGAGCAGGTGGGTGTGAGAGTGCTACCAGGGTACTTAAACTGGTTTACTATTTTCATAGGATGTCCATTAATGTGGAATTGTGATGCTTCTATTGGTGGAACAATGGGCTGGACAAAAATCTCAGCCTTGTGGGTGTTAATTTGCAAACCAAGCGAGCTGTAAATACCCGAGATCACGTCCAGTGCACGCTGCATAGATTCTCTGATATGTGTCATTATTGCACAGACATCTGCATACTGTAGTTCTATGACCTGAGTTGTTAAGGTCTTTGTGTAAGCTTCCAGACGTCTAATATTAAAAAGGCTACCGTCAAGACGGTACCGTATGCCCACACCTGCATCAGCCCCAAGGGCATTATTAACGGAGTAAAGATTAATGTCATCTGAGGAAAATTAGGGTGTGTCATACAGGCGAATTTTTTTTTGGATTTTGAAATATCGGCCCATGGTATTAATGATGTAGTTCTATGTGCAGAATCATGTGATATCTTCAGATTTGAAAAGTTTATATTTTTGCTAGGTAAATTTTAACTTGAAATCTTATGAAAATTCAGTATTCCCACCCTTTTACCAACACCACTACTTATTTAAAGTAAAGTAAATGTATCAGGTTAATGATCCAGAATAGTGAAACGAATGATCTTGACACATTTATTAAATTTAATATTCCTTTGAAAACAAAATCATCAAATACAAAAACCGGTTTTACTACTAGGACCCAGTGTTGCTGCACACCATAGAGAACATGTCTTTCTTGCTTCTGTTTCTACTCATCACCTCCCTGCTGACCACCTGAGCTCGGATGTAGCCTCCTCATCTCCTGGCTGTACTGCGTGACTGCTGGCCTGGCTCCACTTGCTGTACACAACGCCTATACTCTGGGTGTGCGAGGGCCAGGCAGGGACATGCATGGGGTTGTCAGGAAAGCTCTGACTTGAACATTGGTGAGGCTGCAGGTAGAGAGGCTCACTGCCAGCCTGGATGTTATCCAGATATCTGAGATCAGTGAGGGTCTTGGCACCTAGATTGACTTCAGGAGTCTTCCTGACCCTGAAAGAATCGTCACCAACTGATTCATCATGCCCAGATCCTCTCATAAGTCTCATATCCAAGATCTTTTGACTGCCACTCTTCTCTCCTCCTCATCCTTACTGCAGAGCATTGTCTGCAGAACTGCCTCGGGATGAGCATACCAGGAAGATCTCCTCACAGTCTGCTCCAAATCTGAACAACCTTCCTTGGCTGACTCCTCAGGAGCTCAAGCTGGAAGAGAACATGCCTCGGACCTTCGGAGAACGATGACTTGACGGTGTTGAACCAATTTGGCAAGTAGACACTCACGATGAATTGGACAATAAGTCTCAGGTTGTGAAGCGGGTTCCTTTCAGTTTATGATGAGCGACCCAAATTCTGCAGAACCTGAGAGCCGTTGTGAGCCACCTAGAATGTGAGACTGGACCTATCTGCAGGTAAGCAAGTCTGTTTCAGATTCTGATGCATTTATAAGTTGATAATATTTGCGATGGCTGCTTGT
>NW_024740643.1:0-35833 GCF_018991925.1 Homarus americanus | reverse complement strand
ATTTGTGTGTGTGTTGTGTGTGTGTGTGTGTGTGTGTGTGTGTGTGTGTGTATTGTGTGTGTTGTGTGTGTGTTGTGTGTGTGTGTGTTGTGTGTTGTGTGTGTGTGTGTGTTTATTATTGTTGTGTGTGTGTGTTTTTTTGTGTGTGTTGTGTTGTGTGTGTTGTGTGTTGTGTGTTGTATTGTGTTGTGTGTGTTGTGTGTTGTGTGTGTTGTGTGTTGTGTGTGTGTGTGTGTGTGTGTTGTGTGTGTGTTTGTGTTTGTGTGTGTGTGTGTGTGTGTATGTGTTGTGTGTGTGTTGTGTGTGTTGTGTGTGT
The DNA here is from genome assembly GCF_018991925.1 of Homarus americanus. NCBI lineage: Eukaryota > Metazoa > Arthropoda > Malacostraca > Decapoda > Nephropidae > Homarus > Homarus americanus. The sequence continues at coordinate 35,517 of NW_024740643.1, read as the reverse complement.
GTTGTGTTGTGTGTTGTGTTGTGTGTTGTGTGTGTTGTGTGTTGTGTGTGTGTGTGTGTTGTGTTGTGTGTTGTGTGTGTGTGTGTTGGTTGTATGTGTGTTGTGTGTTGTGTGTGTGTTGTGTGTTGTGTTGTGTTGTGTTGTGTGTGTTGTGTTGTGTGTTGTGTGTGTTGTGTGTGTGTGTGTGTGTGTGTGTTTTGTGTGTGTGTTGTGTTGTGTGTGTTGGTTGTGTTGTGTTGTGTTGTGTGTGTGTTGTGTGTTATTGTTGTATTATTTGTTATTATTGTGTGTTGTGTGTTGTGTTTGTGTTGTGTTGTGTTTTGTGTGTTATTGTTGTGTGTGTTTGTTTTATTGTTGTGTGTTGTGTGTGTTTGTGTGTATGTTGTGTGTGTTGTGTGTGTGTGTGTTGTGTGTTGTGTGTGTGTGTGTGTGTGTTGTGTGTTGTGTGTGTTGTTTGTGTTGTGTGTTGTGTGTTGTGTGTGTTGTGTGTGTGTTATTGTGTGTTGTTATTGTTGTGTGTGTTGTGTGTGTTGTGTGTGTGTGTTGTGTGTGTTGTTGTGTGTGTTGTATGTGTGTTGTGTGTGTTGTGTGTTATTATTTATTTGTGTGTGTTTATTGTTGTGTTTGTGTGTGTTGTGTGTGTTTTTGTTGTTTGTGTGTTGTGTGTTGTGTGTTTGTGTGTGTGTGTTGTGTGTGTTGTGTGTGTTGTGTGTGTTGTGTGTGTGTGTGTTGTGTGTGTTATTGTTTTGTGTGTGTGTGTGTGTGTTGTGTTGTGTGTTGTGTGTGTGTGTGTTGTGTTGTGTTGTGTGTGTGTTGTATTTATTATTTGTGTGTGTTTGATTGTGTTGTGTTGTGTGTTGTGTTGTGTGTTGTGTGTGTTATATGTTTTGTGTGTGTTGTGTTGTGTGTGTTGGTTGTGTTGTGTTGTGTGTTATTGTGTTGTGTGTGTGTTGTGTGTTGTGTGTTATTGTGTTTGTGTGTGTTTGTGTGTGTTGTGTGTGTTGTGTGTGTTGTGTTGTGTGTGTTGTGTTGTGTGTGTTGTGTGTGTTGTGTGTGTGTTGTGTGTGTTGTGTGTTGTGTGTGTTTGTGTGTTTATTGTGTTGTGTGTGTTGTGTATTTGTGTGTTGTGTGTATTTGTGTGTTGTGTGTGTGTTGTATTTGTTTTTGTGTATTTTTGTGTGTGTGTGTGTGTTGTGTGTTGTGTGTGTTGTGTGTGTGTTGTGTGTTTGTGTGTTGTGTGTGTTGTGTGTTTGTGTTGTGTGTGTTTATTATTGTATTTGTGTGTGTTGTGTGTTTTTGTGTCTTGTGTGTGTTGAGTTGTGTTGAGTTGTGTGTTGAGTTGTGTGTTGTGTGTGTTGTGTATTGTGTGTTTTGTGTGTGTGTGTTGTGTGTGTTGTGTTGTGTGTTGTGTTGTGTGTGTGTTGGTTGTGTGTGTTGGGTATATTTGTGTGTATGTGTATTATTGTTTTATTTGTTTGTGTGTGTGTGTTTTGTGTGTGTGTGTATTTGTATTTGTGTGTGTTGTGTGTTGTGTGTTGTGTGTATTTGTGTGTTGTGTGTGTTGTGTGTGTGTGTTGTGTGTGTATTTATTGTGTTGTGTGTGTTGTGTGTTGTGTGTGTTGTGTGTGTTGTGTGTGTTATGTGTGTGTTGTGTGTGTTGTGTGTGTGTTGTGTGTGTTGTGTGTGTTGTGTGTGTGTGTGTGTTTGTGTGTTGTGTGTATTGTTTATTATTGTGTTGTGTGTGTTGTTATTGTGTTGTGTGTTGTGTGTGTTGTGTGTGTGTTGTGTGTGTTGTGTGTGTGTGTGTGTGTTGTGTGTTGTGTGTGTGTGTTGTGTGTGTGTTTGTGTGTGTTGTGTGTGTGTGTTGTGTGTGTTGTGTGTGTTATGTGTGTTGTGTGTGTGTTTGTTGTGTGTTGTGTGTGTTGTGTGTGTGTGTTGTGTGTGTGTTGTGTGTGTTGTGTGTTTGTGTGTTGTGTGTGTTGTGTGTGTGTGTGTTGTGTGTGTGTTGTGTTGGTGTTGTGTATTATTGTGTGTGTGTGTGTTGTGTGTGTTTGTGTGTTGTTGTTTTGTGTGTGTGTGTTGTGTGTGTTGTGTGTGTTTGTTGTTTGTTATTTTTATTGTTGTATTTTATTTGTGTGTGTGTTGTGTGTTTGTGTTGTGTGTTTGTGTGTGTTGTGTGTGTTGTGTTGTGTGTGTTTATTATTGTGTGTTGTGTGTGTTTATTATTGTGTTGTGTGTGTGTGTTGTGTGTTGTGTTATTGTTGTGTGTTGTTTGTGTTGTGTGTGTGTTATGTGTGTGTTGTGTGTGTTGTATTGTGTGTTTGTGTGTTATTATTGTGTTGTATTTGTGTGTGTTGTGTGTTGTGTGTGTTTTATTGTATTTGTGTGTGTTGTGTGTTGTGTGTGTTGTGTGTGTGTGTTTTGTGTGTGTTGTGTGTGTTTGTGTGTGTTGTGTGTGTTGTGTGTGTGTGTTGTGTGTTGTGTGTGTGTGTTGTGTGTGTGTTGTGTGTGTTGTGTGTGTGTGTGTTTTATTGTGTTGTGTGTGTTGTGTGTGTTGTGTGTGTTTATTGTGTGTTGTGTGTGTTGTGTGTTGTGTGTGTTGTGTGTGTTGTGTGTGTTGTGTGTGTGTTGTGTGTTGTGTGTGTTGTATTGTTTATATTGTGTTGTGTGTGTTTATTTGTGTTGTGTTGTGTGTTTGTGTGTGTTGTGTGTGTTATGTGTGTGTTGTGTGTGTGTTGTTTGTGTTGTGTGTGTTGTGTGTGTGTGTTGTGTGTGTTGTGTGTGTTGTGTGTTGTGTGTGTTGTGTGTGTTTGTGTGTGTTGTGTGTTGTGTTGTTGTGTGTGTTTATTATTGTGTTTATTGTGTGTTGTGTGTGTTGTGTGTGTTGTGTGTGTGTTGTGTGTGTTGTGTGTGTGTTTGTGTGTGTTGTGTGTTGTGTGTGTTGTGTGTGTTTGTGTGTTGTGTGTGTGTGTTTGTGTGTGTTGTGTGTGTTGTGTGTGTGTGTTGTGTGTGTTGTGTGTGTGTTGTGTGTGTGTGTTGTGTGTGTTGTGTGTGTGTTGTGTTGTGTGTGTGTTGTGTGTGTTGTGTGTTTGTGTGTTGTGTGTTTGTGTGTTGTGTGTTTGTGTGTTGTGTGTTGTGTGTTGTGTGTGTTGTGTGTTGTGTGTTATGTGTTGTGTGTTGTGTGTTGTGTGTTTGTGTGTTGTGTATTTGTGTGTGTTGTGTGTTGTGTGTTATGTGTTGTGTGTGTTGTGTGTTGTGTGTTGTGTGTTTGTGTGTGTTGTGTGTTGTGTGTTATGTGTTTGTGTGTTGTGTGTTGTGTGTGTTGTGTGTGTTGTGTGTGTGTTTGTGTGTGTGTGTTGTGTGTGTTGTGTGTTGTGTGTTGTGTGTTGTGTGTTGTGTGTTGTGTGTGTTGTTGGTGTGTTGTGTGTGTGTTGTTTGTGTGTGTGTGTTGTGTGTGTTGTGTGTTGTTTGTTGTGTGTGTGTGTGTTGTGTGTTGTGGTTTGTTGTGTGTGTGTGTGTGTTGTGTGTGTGTGTGTGTGTTGTGTGTGTGTTGTGTGTGTGTTGTGTGTGTGTGTGTTGTGTGTTTGTGTGTTTGTGTGTGTGTGTGTGTGTTGTGTGTGTTGTGTGTGTTGTGTGTTGTTGTGTGTGTGTGTGTTGGTTTGTGTTGTGTGTGTTGTGTGTTTTTGTGTGTGTGTGTGTGTGTTGTGTTGTGTGTTTGTGTTTTTTTTTTTGTGTTGTGTGTGTTGTGTGTTATGTGTGTTGTGTGTTGTGTGTGTGTTGTGTGTGTGTTGTGTGTGTTGTGTGTGTTGTGTTGTGTGTGTGTGTGTGTGTGTGTGTTTGTGTGTTGTGTGTTGTGTTGTGTGTGTTGTGTGTGTTTTTTTGTGTTGTGTTTTTGTGTGTGTTTGTGTGTTTATTGTGTGTTGTGTGTTTGTGTTGTGTGTTGTGTTGTGTTGTGTTGTGTGTTGTGTTGTGTTTGTGTGTGTTGGGTTGTGTTGTGTTGTGTGTGTTGTGTTGTGTGTTGTGTGTTGTGTTGTGTGTGTTGTGTGTGTTGTGTGTGTGTGTGTGTTGTGTGTATTTGTGTGTGTTGTGTGTGTTGTGTTGTGTGTTGTGTGTGTTGGGTTGTGTGTTGTGTGTGTTGTGTTGTGTGTTGTGTTGTGTGTGTGGGGTTGTGTGTTGTGTTGTGTTTGTGTGTGTGTTGTGTGTGTTGTGTGTGTTGTGTGTATTGTGTGTGTTGTGTGTGTTGGGTTGTGTGTTGTGTTATATTTGTGTCTGTTGTGTGTGTTGGTGTGTTGTGTGTGTGTGTTGTGTTGTGTGTGTTGGTTTTGTGTTTGTGTTGTGTGTTTGTGTGTTTGTGTTGTGTTGAGTTGTGTGTTGTGTGTTGTGTGTGTTGGGTTGTGTTGTGTTGTGTTGAGTTGTGTGTTGTGTGTGTGTTGTGTGTTTGTGTGTGTTGTGTGTGTTGTGTGTGTTGGGTTGTGTTTTGTGTTGTGTGTGTGTGTGTTGTGTTGTGTTGGGTTGTGTGTTTGTGTTATATTGTGTGTGTTGTGTGTGTGTGTGTGTGTTGTGTGTTGAGTTGTGTGTTGTGTTGTGTGTTGTGTGTTTGTGTGTTGTGTGTTGAGTTGTGTTGAGTTGTGTGTTGCGTTATGTGTTGTTTGTGTTATTATTGTTTGTGTTGTGTGTGTTGGTTGTGTGTGTTGTGTTGTGTGTTGTGTTGTGTGTGTTGAGTTGTGTTGAGTTGTGTATTTGTGTGTGTTGTGTTGTGTGTTGGTGTGTTGTGTGTGTGTGTGTGTTGTGTGTGTTGAGTTGTGTGTTGTGTTGTGTGTTGTGTTGTGTGTTGTGTTGTGTTGTGTTGTGTGTTGTGTTGTGTGTTGTGTGTGTGTTGTGTGTTGTGTGTGTGTTGTGTGTTGTGTGTGTTGAGTTGTTGTTGAGTTGTGTGTGTGTTGTGTGTTGGTTGTGTGTGTTGAGTTGAGTTGAGTTGTGTGTTGTGTGTCCTTCTGTCAAACACCACAACTCCTCCTCCCCCCATATCTCCCCCCCCTCCCCTCTCTTCCCCCCCCTCTCTCCCGCTCCCTCCCTCTCTCCCCCTCTCCCCTCCCTCCCCCTCTCCCCCCCTCTCTCCCTCTCCCTACTATTCCTTTTCAACCTAAACACTGATGTGGATATCCGACTACCCAGCAGGTCCTCAGCACCCAGAGCTGACCCACCTCAGCTATCCTCCATCCCTGCATGAGGTAGTTACTGCCATTAAACCAATGAAAAATAACAAAGCCTCAGGGCCTGATGTAATCCCAGCTGAGGTGTATAAAGCAGGAGGACCTCTGCTTACCAGTCAATCGTTTTATTCGATTCCGAGTGGGTGGTGGGTGGTGGGTGGTGGGTAACAGGTGGTGGGCGGTGGGTGATAGGTGATGGGCGGTGTGTGGTGGGTGACAAGTGGTGGGTAGTGGGCGAAAAGTGGTGGTCAGGGGGTGGTGGGCGAACGGTGGGGGGGCGGCTGGTGGTTGGTGGCAGATGGTGGGCGTCATCAGAGATTATAAAACTCGCTACCGGAAAAGAAAGAAATGAGAACCTATTGGACAAAAAGTCACCCCACATAAGACCAAATATTTTCTTCCCAGCGAGAAAGTTTGGCAGGATTTTTCTTTCCCATGTAAGAGAAGGGAAAAAAGTCCAAGCCAAACACAAGGGTAAAATGGATCTGTCTGGCCAAGGGGGAAAAAAATATTGCACCGAAGCGAGAGGAAAAAAGCGCATTGGTAAATAATCTGGAAATAAAGCTGACCCTCGACTTAAAGCATCGTCTGCCCCCATACATTTACCTTTATATTGGCACGACACACACACACACACACACACACACACACACACACACTACCGGGTCGTTGCTATACACAATATTCACCTCATTCCTGACTCGCCTCAGCCAATCAGGACAAAGCACAGGCACAATGTTGGCTGTGACTTACGAGCACATAAGGTTGGTGTCCGAGCTGCCTCCACCCTCATGAATAAATTATCTACATGTGGTTGTATTAATGTACGTATGTATATATTAATGTATGTATGTATGTATGTATGTATGATAAGTTCACTGCACCTTTATACTGGTACTTGACCTAGGAACCACTAAAGGCGTTAATCATAAACAATATTAACACACTGGCCTCTTGGTTCTTCCTGGGTGTGTGTGTGTGTGAGTGTGCGTAAATCATGAACAATTCCCTGACTACTTCTGAGTTCCACGTATTGGTCAACAGAATATACTGTATGTGTACACTCACACTTAACACACTAGACTTATACACTCACACTTCACACAGTAGACTTATACACTCACACTTCACACACTAGACTTATACACTCACACTTCACACACTAGACTTATACACTCACACTTCACACAGTAGACTTATACACTCACACTTCGCACACTAGACTTGTACACTCACACTTCACACACTAGACTTATACACTCACACTTCACACAGTAGACTTATACACTCACACTTCACACACTAGACTTATACACTCACACTTCACACACTAGACTTATACACTCACACTTCACATACTAGACTTATACACTCACACTTCACACACTTGACTTATACACTCACACTTCACACACTAGACTTATACACTCACACTTCACACACCAGACTTATACACTCACACTTCACACACTAGACTTATACACTCACACTTCACACACTAGACTTATACACTCACACTTTACCCCCCTGACTTATACACTTACACTTCACACACTAGACTTATACACTCACACTTCACACACCAGACTTATACACTCACACTTCACACACTAGACTTATACACTCACACTTCACACACTAGACTTATACACTCACACTTTACCCCCCTGACTTATACACTCACACACTAGACTTATACACTCACACTTCACATACTAGACTTATACACTCACACTTCACATGATAGACTTATACACTAGACTTATACACTCACACTTCACACACTAGACTTATACACTCACACTTCACACACTAAACTTATACACTCACACTTCACACACTAGACCTATACACTCACACTTCACACACTAGACTTATACACTCACACTTCACACACTTGACTTATACACTCACACTTCACACACTAGACTTATACACTCACACTTCACACACTAGACTTATACACTCACACTTCACACACTTGACTTATACACTCACACTTCACACACTAGACTTATACATTCACACTTCACACACTAGACTTAAACACTCACACTTCACACACTAGACTTATACACTCACACTTCACACACTAGACTTATACACTCACACTTCACACACTAGACTTATACACTCACACTTCACACAATAGACTTATATACTCACGCTTCACACACTAGACTTATACACTCACACTTCACACACTAGACTTATAAACTCACACTTCACACACTAGACTTATACACTCACACTTCACACACTAGACTTATACACTCACACTTCACACACTAGACTTATACACTCACACTTCACAAACTAGACTTATGCACTCACACTTCGCACACTAGACTTATACACTCACACTTCACACACTAGACTTATACACTCACACTTCACACACTAGACTTATACACTCACACTTCACACACTAGACTTACACACTCACACTTCACATATATACTTTAGGTACAGTCGTTTGTGATGGTCTGTAGTCAACGGTGGTGTGTGTGTGTGTGTGTGTGTTTGTTTGTGCACAAGGTGGTGTAATGCGTCTAGTATGGCAGCATTATGTTGGTGTTAAGGTATAACCACTGCTTGCCCCCTCTCACTTTCAGGTGCCGCCGCTGGTTAGCCCTCGTAGTGAACAGGGAAGTACTGTAATTTGCATAAGTCTTCCCCTTCACCATCAAGACTCCTGCTGTGCCTCCTCGTGGAAACACACAGTAACTGGGTGCCTCGAGGCGTCAGGCTAGACCAGCAGGGGATCTCGGAGAAGCAGAGCGCCCCAAAGAGACAGCGCATAGGCCCACTAGCATGTGGACACGCTCTGGTGCCCACAACCACTGCCCCGCTGCTTTGCGGATTAGCCTAAGTATGTATAAGGCTACGGGAGTAAACCCCGAACGAAAATTATTCAGTGGAGGCTTGCATCAGGCAGACATGCTTACAGAATTCAAACAAGACCCCAAGGCGGTACAGGCGGAAGAGTTGACCACCGTGGAAACCCAACAACTACACCGGTGGATAAAGGTAATGCAAGATGGACTGGCTGCTAAGGCCAAACCTGACAAAATGGGCTATCAGCAGTCCGTTGCAACTTTCCCTCTCCCCAGTCTTTGTAGCTACCATCACCACTGGATCGGGAAAAGGGAGATCCAAGATCTGTGGTTGCACCTTCCACTCCTGCCTCACCACAAAATCAACTCACGTGCAGACATCATCCAGCTCATCATATTTCTCATCATCATGAAACCCCTGTACCCCTAAAAGTCCTGTGACGACGGACGAGTGTCGATGGGGACAGGCAGAGATGACTGCCGGGAGTCTCTAGTCACAACTCTGCAGATGGGCGGCATGGATAAGATGGTCGTTTATGCACTGGGATCTAGGCAACAGTGCAATCCAGTCCTGTTTGTGGGACCGAGCAGTCATTTACAGGAGCTACTCTGCTCACCCCACATGGGAAGGGGGCTAGAAAAGGTGCCCTAAACATAGCCTGGCTAAAAACCAACCTGACTGAGAAACTGCACCCAGTAAGGTCATCCTAATGTGGTAGAAAACATAATCATTATCACATATTAAATCAAAACCGAACTATGCAACCTCTTATGGTCGCTGCATGGAATGTCAGGACTCCTCTGCATACTGGCACATTTGAGCATTTGGAAAGAAGAACTGCTCCTGTGACAAAAGAGCTGGCTAGGGATAGCGTCGACATAGCAGCCATTAGTGAGTCCAGGCTCCCAGACGAAGGGCCAACTCACATAATGGGGGATCCGGCTATACTGTACCTTCTCCTGGAGGGGTAAGCCTGCTGCAAAGAGAAACAGCATTACGGAGTTGACTTTGCCATTTGCCAATACATCCTACATGGGCTAACTGAAATACCTTTTGGGGTCAACGAGCGCCTCATGATGCTCTGAGTTCCACTGAATTACTCACGGCACGCCTTCTTCATCAGTGCATACGCCTTTACTCCGACTTTGACAGAGTGTTAACTTCTATCCCCTGAGAAGATTAGGTTGTGCTCTTAATTGACTTCAATGGCAGAGTTGGCAGAGATGCTGATTTATGGCAGGGAACCATAGGGAGAATCGGAGTGGGCAAGTGTAATTCCAATGGCCTACTTCTCTGACATAATTGTCAGAGAAAGAGATCGCCGAGATGTCCTCATCAACCTAGCTATGCATGGTTCAGGCCATTGTGACATGGATCATCATCAGTTCGTCAGAGCCAAACTCTCCCTTCACGTCACCTCAAAAGGGCGAAGGCAGCTTTCATCACGAAAACCTGCAGCGAGACCCTCGGCCAGATCGAAAGAATACACCAGGACTGGTTTGAAGAATATAACCAGGAAATCAATGCAATCGTGAATGGTAAATGTGCTGCATTCACTGAATGACAGAGCAACCCTCTGTCGCTGACGAAAGCTGATACCTTCTACGAGAAGAAAGCAGAGGTCCAGCGTGAACTTCGCAATCTAAATAACAAATGGTGGAAAAATATAACGTGTGAAACGCAATTCCACTCAAACAATGTATGGGTCCATTACTCATGGAGCAGCCTCCTCTGCTCATCTGACGGTAACTTCCCAATTAAAGACAAAGAAAGCATCCGTCAACGCTGGAAAAAGCACTTCCATTCGTGTTCAACCAAAACACCGATGTAAATGTTTTGACTACCCAACAGGTCCCTCAGCACCCAGAGCTGACCCACTTCGGCTATCCTCCATCCCGGGATGAGGTAGCTAATGCCACCAAGCAGATGAAAAATAACGAAGCCATTGGGCCTGATGGAATCCCAGCTGAGGTGTATAAAGCAGGAGGACCTCTGCTTACCAGATGTCTCCACTCTTTCCTGGGGAATATAGGGGAAAAGGAGGAAATACTTCGAGATCTTAAGGACGCCTCGTCAGTATTTATAAGAACAAAGAAGACCGGTCAGATTGTGGCAACTACCGCGGGATCTCACTGCTGTCTATAGCTGGCAAGATTATCGTCTGAGTCCTCCCAAACAGACTTCTTCCTGAGGAGAGAAACTTCCTCCCAGAATCTCAGTGTGTCTTTAGTCCACCGCGTGGCACCACTGACATGATCTTTGCTGCCCGCCAGATACAGGAAAAGTGCAGAGAACAGCATCGAAAATTGCACATGACCTTCATCTATATTATTATGGCCTTCGACTCGGTCAACAGGGAAGCCCTCTGGTGGACCCTCAGTCGTTTTGGCTGCCTACCAATATTCATTACCACTGTGAGGCAACTTCACGATGACATGAACGGCAGTGTCCTGCACCTTGGCACCCAGTCCAAACGGGGGTTAAACCTGGGTGTGTACTGGCACAAACTCTCATTTCCATTTTCTTGTCTGCCTTCTTTTCTCGTGCAAGTACCAATTTAGCCGGCGGGCTGGACATCCAATACCGGATGAAGGGACTTTTCAACATAAGACAACTCCAGGCAGGAACAAAGGTGTCGGCAGCTTCCATTGCTGAAATTCAGTATGCAGACGAGCTCATCTTCATCACTCACATTGAACAGGAGTCCTGAACACCTATGCAGATGCGTATGCACACTTCGGTCTTGAGGTGAATGTGTTCTCTCCCAAAATATTATTGGCCACCCCTGGGCCTGATATATTTTGAAATGAACACAATAACATGTACAAAACAGTGTCGGCTCGTCTGGTATTTCTGATTGTGAGTTGTACCTTTCGTTCTCTCTTCACCATGATATATGCAGTGTACCGCCTGTTCTCTACATAATGTCATAAAATAGGATGAATTGTGATACCATATGCAAAACTAATAACGTCATAAGTAACTCCGCTGATTTATGCACCTTAGATACTAATTGAGCCCCAGGGGATGGGTTGCAAAATAGGAATATAACGTTATTATGTTTTCATGAACCGAGGTTACAATGGAATCGCTGCAAGCGAAATATGAAACACTGTATTACAGTGTGATGCCATATCCGATTACAATGACATTAAGATTTACTGCATATCGATATTATTTCTACCTCAATTGACGAGGTAACAATTATGAATATAACGTATCATCTCATCATTCGTGTTGGCAACGAAACATTATCTGATGCACACGACGAGATGATGTCGTCAAATCCTCCCATGGGATTGACAGTCACTATGGAGACATCACAGGCAACACGAGGCAGTATCATCGCCCTTCACGACATAGGCCATGGATTCCCAGCAGAAAACACCCACTATTTGACTGCCGCTGATATATTTTCGCTACATTAATATCATTATATTATTCTACTAAAGATGGAGCGCAGTGATTCACCATAATTACAACAAATGCCAGAAATAATAACTAGTAACCAAACAGATACTAGGAAGGCAGACCTCCCAACATAATGCAGGGAACACAATTAGTGATCGGAAATATCCGTTCTTTGTAACATTGTATCGCTGAGAAAGAGGCCGATGTGTTTTTTTTTTTTTTTGGGAGGGGGGGAGAGTGTACATAAGACACAAATTATCTTTCAGCCTGTCCCTATTTCAGCCACACCTCCACCATCCACCCAGGTTAACGGTACTATCCTCTCTAATGTTACCCACTTTCAGTATCTAGACATCGATAAAGAGATTCAACATAGGAGCAATGTGCATCCCAAGCCTTTGGCAGACTCCATACCCGTGTCTTCAGCTGTAGGGAGCAGAAATTATCTAAAAGTTGCACGTTTGTCAAGCAGTGGTCCTCCCCACCCTGCTATGTGGCAGCGAGACATGGGTCACATACAGGAGGCACCTCAAGGCACTTGAAAACTTTCACCAACGTAGTCTACGTTCCATCCTCTGAGTTCACTGGGAAGACAAGAGAACAAATGCCAGTATTCTCGCTGACACCAACTGTAGGAGCACCGAGGCTACCATTATCCAATGAACAACTACGTTGGACTGGAAATGTTACCCGCAGCTACTTAACAGTCACCTAACAAATAGTAAACATAATGCTGGCGGTATAAGGATAGTTATAATAAAAACGTGAAAAAGCGTCAAGTCGACCCCCTCACCGGGAGACGAGAACTCCACATTGTAACGCTTGGAGGAGCACCACACAAGGTGTCAATACTTTCGAGTTAGCCCGACTGCAAACCGAGGCAGACAAGCGCCGTCACCCCACCTGCACTTCATGTAGTCCTTCACATGTGCAGCATCTGTGAACGACTCTGCCGGGCCCGTATCGGCCTCTTTAGTCACCTCAAAACTCACCAATGAAGGTGACATCCCTAATAACTCACCATTGTATCATATAGCTGGATGATCTTCATACTCGATTCCGAGTGCCAACAAAGTAGTAGTAGTAGTGTTTGTGTGTATGTGTTTATCTCTCAGTCTCTGTGTGTCTGTCTATCTCTCTATCTATCCGTCTGTCTGTCTCTGCCAATCTGTCTGTCTGTCTGCCTCTCTCTGTCTGTCTGTCTGTCTCTCTCTCTATTTGTCTGTCTCTGTCTCGTCTTTCTTAGTCTGTGTGTTTGTCTATCCCTCCCTCACCGACAAACCACACTAGGGTGTCCTCCCAGGCTCCCAGATGTTGCCAATACTACTGTCTGAACGATCACAGAAAACAAGTTTATTGTTTATGTTTTGACTAGTCGAGAACAGGCGAGTACCGCATACAACCCATTATGACTACAACCCATTATGACTACAACCCATTATGACTACAACCCATTATGACCACAACCCATTATGACTACAACCCATTATGACTACAACCCATTATGACCACAACCCATTATGACCACAACCCATTATGACCACAACCCATTATGACCACAACCCATTATGACCACAACCCATTATGACCACAACCCATTATGACCACAACCCATTATGACTACAACAAACCCATTATGACCACAACCCATTATGACCACAACCCATTATGACCACAACCCATTATGACCACAACCCATTATGACCACAACCCATTATGACCACAACCCATTATGACTTATGACTAAACCCATTATGACTACAACCCATTATGACCACAACCCATTATGACTACAACCCATTATGACTACAACCCATTATGACCACAACCCATTATGACCACAACCCATTATGACCACAACCCATTATGACCACAACCCATTATGACCACAACCCATTATGACCACAACCCATTATGACCACAACCCATTATGACCACAACCCATTATGACCACAACCCTTTATGACCACAACCCATTATGACCACAACCCATTATGACCACAACCCATTATGACCACAACCCATTATGACCATTATGCAATAATTGTTTATCAGACTACAGCTTACAGCCCAGAGAAGAACAACACATATAACAGTAAGTAGATGAGCAGAGGTACACCCACATAGGTTGACACACCCTACAGTGACAGTAAGACCTGACCCAGGAAAGATTACGGACTGGGTACCTGAGTTAACCCGGCGTGTTACTCAAGAAACTACACCTGGGCAAGCTGTCCAGACCTGACCCAAGATTAGTGACGACATTTTTCGCTCACGTCACTATAAAGGCCCTGCAGCTCCCTCCAAAAAAAAAAAGACGCATTCGGATTATTATTGTCGATAGAGAAGGAGCCGACAGCTCCCCCAGAGGGAGACTTCCCCTCCCTAGCTAGCAGAGTCTCCCACAGGAAACATAGTCCAGCACTCCCTTCAACAGCACCTGCTGGGAACTCCCTCCGGTCACGTGAGTCATTGTCAGGCGATCCATTAGGGTGAGTTACGGTGGGAAGTGTATCCATTTCATGTTTGTGTACGAGAGTCACTGTCTAGTAACTTCGATATATCGATCTATTAATGTGTCCAGCTATTCAGTTAATTAATAAAGAGTTGTATTGAAAGTGGTGTTTAGAAAGATCCCCCCTATTAATATAATAGAAAAAGAGAAAGTAACGAATCGGCGACACTACCAACACTTGCTCACTCTTAAGCTACTTATGTCTCTTTACAATCCCCCGACTATAATTGATACCTATACGATCCCATTACAATGACTACAACCCATTATGACCACAACCCATTAGGACCACAACCCATTATGACCACAACCCATTATGACCACAACCCATTATGACCACAATCCATTATGACCACAACCCATTAGGACCACAACCCATTATGACTACAACCCATTATGACCACAACCCATTATAACCACAACCCATTATGACCACAACCCAATATGACCACAACCCATTATCTAATGGTTAGATTAGGAAGCCTGAACAAACTGGCCCCATTATATAAACCAAAAAATATTGATCCTATAGAGAGAATTACAAATAAAATGAACATAAAACAATAAATAACAACAAACGAAAAACACAAACACTATTCTTGTTGACATTTTCCCTCGAGTCAGGTAATAAATTAGAGTGAATTATGTGAGGTAAAAAGAGTTAATGCCAGTGGTTATATTGTGATGACAAGAGACAATGGTAGGCCTTTGTACACTTAACTTAGTGTTTTCTTAAGGGAACTTGATGTTATAGAAGGCTGTAATTTATGTATTCTGGGACACTGTACTATATACTGCACTGTACTCTCACTGTAATGCAATGTATATTCTGCACTGTACTCTATAATGTATATACTGCACTGTACTCTCTCTATAATGTATTTACAGCACTGTACTCTCTGTATAATGTATATACTGCACTGTACTCTCTCTATAATGTATTTACTGCACTGTACTCTCTGTATAATGTATATACTGCACTGTACTCCTACTGTAATGCATATAATGCACTGTACTCTATAATGTATATACTGCACTGTACTCAATCTATAATGTATTTACTGCACTGTACTCTCTGTATAATGTATATACTGCACTGTACTCTCTCTATAATGTATATACTGCAATCTACCCTCTCTATAATGTATATACTGTACTGTACTCTCTCTATAATGTATATCGGGCACTGTACTCTCTCTATAATGTATATACTGCACTGTACTCTCTCTATATTGTATATACTGCACTGTACTCTCTCTATAATGTTTAACCTGCACTGTACTCTCACTGAAATGTATATACTACACTGTACTCTCTCTATAATGTATATACTGCACTGTACTCTCTCCATAATGTATATACTGCACTGTACTGTCTCTATAATGTATATACTGCACTGTACTCTCTCTATAATGTACATCCTGCACTGTACTCTCTCTATAATGTATATACTGCACTATACTCTCACTGTAATGTTTATACTGCACTGTACTCTCTCTATAATGTAAAAACTGCGCTGTACTCTCACTGTAATGTATATATTGCACTGTACTCTCACTGTAATGTATATACTGCACTGTACTCTCTCTATAATGTATATACTGCACTGTACTCTCTCTATAATGTTTAAACTGCACTGTACTCTCACTGTAATGTATATACTATACTGTACTCTCTCTATAATGTTTAAACTGCACTGTACTCTCACTGTAATGTATATACTATACTGTACTCTCTCTATAATGTACATACTGCACTATACTCTCTCTATAATGTATATACTGCACTGTACTCTCACTGTAATGTATATACTCCACTGTAATCTCACGGTAATGTATATACTGCACTGTACTCTCACAGTAATGCATATACTGCACTGTACTCTCACTGTAATGTATATACTGCACTGTACTCTCACTGTAATGTATATACTGCACTGTACTCTCTATGTAATGTATATACTGCCCTGTACTCTCTCTATAATGTATATACTGCACTTTCCTCTGTCTATATTGTATATACTGCACTGTACTCTCACTGTAATGTTTATACTGCACTGTACTCTTTCTATAATGTATATACTGCACTGTAATCTAACTGCAATGTATATACTGCACTGTACTCTTTCTATAATGTATAAACTGCACTGTACTCTAACTGTAATGTATATATTCTGCACTGCACTCTCACTGAAATGTATATACTGCACTGTACTCTCTCTAAAATGTATATACTGCACTGTACTCTCACTGTAATGTATATAATGCACTGTACTCTCACTGTAATGTATATACTGCACTGTACTCTCACTGTAATGTATATAATGCACTGTACTCTCACTGTAATGTATATGCTGCACTGTACTCTCTCTATAATGTATATACTGCACTGTACTCTCACTGTAATGTATATACTGCACTGTAATCTCCCTGTAATGTATATAGTGCACTGTATTCTCACTGTAATGTATATACTGCACTGTATTCTCTCTATAATGTATATACTGCACTGTACTCTCACTGTAATGTATATACTGCACTGTACTCTCACTATAATGTATATACTTACTGTACTCTCTCTATAATGTATATACTGCGATCTACCCTCTCTAAAAGGTATATACTGCACTGTACTCTCTCTATAATGTATATACTGCACTGTACTCTCTCTATAATGTATATACTGTGATCTACCCTCTCTATAATGTATATACTGCACTGTACTCTCACTGTAATGTATATACTGCACTGTATTCTCACTGTAATGTATATACAGCACTGTACTCTCTCTATAATTTATGTACTGCACTGTACTCTCACTGTAATGTATATACTGCACTGTACTCTCTCTATAATGTATATACTGCACTGTACTCCCTCTATAATGTACATCCTGCACTGTACTCTCTCTATAATGTATATACTGCACTGTACTCTCACTATAATGAATATACTGCACTGTACTCTCACTGTAATGTATATACTGCACTGTACTTTCTCTATAATGTATAAACTGCACTGTACTCTCACTGTAATGTAAATAATGCACCGTACTCTAACTGTAATGTAAATACAGCACTGTACTCTCTCTATAATGTATATACTGCACTGTACTCTCTCTATAATGTATATACTGCACTGTACTCTCCCTGTGATGTATATACTACACTGTACTCTCTCTATAATGTATATACTGCACTGTACTCTCTCTATTGTATATACTGCACTGTACTCTCTTTTTAATGTATATACTGCACTGTACTCTCTTTATAATGTATATACTGCACTGTACTCTCTCTATAATGTACATCCTGCACTGTACTCTCTCTATAATGTATATACTGCACTGTACTCTCACTGTAATATATATACTGCACTGTACTCTCACTGTAATGTATATACTGCACTGTACTTTCTCTATAATGTATAAACTGCACTGTACTCTCACTGTAATGCATATAATGCACTGTACTCTATAATGTATATACTGCACTGTACTCTCTCTATAATGTATTTACTGCACTGTACTCTCTGTATAATGTATATACTGCACTGTATTCTCTCTATAATGTATATACTGCAATCTACCCTCTCCATAATGTATATACTGCACTGTACTCTCTCTATAATGTATATACTGCACTGTACTCTCTCTATAATATATATACTGCACTGTACTCTCACTGAAATGTATATACTACATTGTACTCTCTCTATATTGTATATACTGCACTGTACTCTCTCTATAATGTATATACTGCACTGTATTCTCTCTATAATGTATATACTGCAATCTACCCTCTCCATAATGTATATACTGCACTGTACTCTCTGTATAATGTATATACTGCACTGTATTCTCTCTATAATGTATATACTGCAATCTACCCTCTCCATAATGTATATACTGCACTGTATTCAGTCATATATATTAAACTGCACCTCACTGAAATGTATATACTGCTACTGAACTCTTTATATGTATATACGCACTGTACTCTATATAATGTACATCCTGCACTGTACCTCTATAATGTATATACTGCACTGTACTCTCACTGTAATGTATATAATGTACTGTACTCACCAATGTATATGCTGCACTGTACTCTCTATAATGTATATACTGCATGTACCTCACTGTAATGTATATACTGCACTGTACTCTCCTCTATAATGTATATATATGCACTGTACTCTCTCTATAATGTATATACTGCACTGTATTCTCACTGTAATGTATATAATTCGTAACTGTACTCTCACTGTAATGTATATACTGCACTGTACTCTCACTGTAATGTAATACTGCACTGTACCCTCTCTATAATTTATATATCATGATTCACTCTCTATAATGTATATACCGCACTGTACACCACTCGTAATGTATATATATCACTGTATTCTTCACTCGTAATGTATAAGTACACTGTACTCTCTCTATAATGTATATACTGCACTGTACTCTCACTTAATGTATATACTGCACTGTACTTTTCTACCCTCCCTCTATAATGTACTTACTACACTGTAATTTCTATAAATATACAGTACTGCACTCTCTTCACTGTAATGTATATACTGCACTGTACTGTAATGTATATACTGCACTGTACTGTCCCTGTGTTACTCCACCTCCTTCTATAATGTATATACTGCACTGTACTCTCTATAAATGTTTAAACCACTGTAGTCTCACTGTAATGTATATACTGCACTGTACTCTCTATAAATGCTATACTGCACTGTACTCTTTTAATGTATATGTAATAATTGCACTCTCTGTAATGTATATATTGCACTGTACTCTCTATAATGTATATACTGCACTGTACTCTCTATAATGTATATCACTGTATTTCTCATTATATGTATATACTGCACTGTACTTCTATAATGTATATACTGCACTGCCTTTCTATAATGTATATATCAAATGTACCTTCATAATGTATATACTGCACTGCACTCTCTATAACAATATACTGCACTGTACTTCCGTAATGTATATACTTGTATCTCAATGTAGTATATACTGCACTGTACTCTCTATAATGTATATACTGCACTATACTGTAATGTATATACACTGTACTCTGCTCATAATATATACTGCCCGTACTTATAATGCATACTGCACTGTATTTATAATGTATATACTGCACTGTACTTTCTGTATAATGTATATACTCATGTACCTGTACTCTTTTATATGTATATACTGCACTGTACTCTCACTGTAATGTATATACTTAACCTCACTGTAATGTATATACTGCACTGTACTCTCACTGTAATGTATATACTGCACTGTACTCTCTCTGTAATGTATATACTGCACTGTACCTCACTGTAATGATATCAGTAATCAGTAATTGTACTTTACTATAATGTATATAATGCACTGTATCTCTCTATAATGTATATACTGCACTGTACTCTCACTGTAATGTATATACTGCACTGTACTTAATGTATATACTGCACTGTACTCTCACTGTAATGTATACTGCACTGTACAGTATTAATGTACTGTATACTGCACCTCTATAATGTATATACTGCACTGTACTCCTCTTAATGTAGATATCATCTACTCTGCCTATAATGTATATCCTGCACATGTATACTGCACTGTACTTCTTATAATGTATACTGTAATGTATATACTACACTGTACTCTCACACTGCACTCTCTGTACTCTCTGTACTCTCTTTAATATATACCACTGTACTCTCATAATGTATATACTGCACTGCATTTATAGAGCACATACTGCACTGTACCCCTCACTGTAATGTATATACTGCACTGTACTCACTGTAATGAATATACTGCACTGTACTTATACTATACTGCACTGTACTCTCACTATAATGTATATACTGCACGTACTCTCTATAATGTATATACTGCACTGTACCTCCCTATAATGTATATACTGCACTGCATTCCTTCATAATGTATATACCGCACTGTACTCTCTATAATGTATATACTGCACTGTACTTATAATGATATATACTACACTGTACTCTCTCTTATAATGTATATACACTGTACTCTCCTTATAATGTATATTGTAATCTGCACTCTCTATATAATGTATATAACTGCACTAGTACCTCTATAATGTATATACTGCACTGTACTCTCCCTATAATGTATATACTGCACTGTACTCTCTCTATAATGTAATACTGCACTGTACTCAGTATAATGTATATACTGCACTGTACTCTCTCTATAATGTATATACGTACTCTCTCTATAATGTATATACTCACTGTACTCTCTCTATAATGTATATACTGCACTGTACTCTATAATGTATATACTGCACTGCACTCTATAATGTATATACTGCACTGTACTCAACTATAATGTATATACTGCACTGTACCTCTCTATAATGTATATACTGCACTGTACTCTCTCTATAATGTATATACTGCACTGTACTCTCCTCTATAATGTATATACTGCACTGTACTCTCCCATATACTGCAACACTGTACCTCTATAATGACTGCACTGTACTCTCACTATAATGTATATACTGCACTGTACTCTCTATAATGTATATACTGCACTGTACTTCATAATGTAATATCATACACCTGTACTCTCCCTGTAATGTATATACTGCACTGTACCTCTCTATATTATACTGCACGTACCTCACTGTAATGTATATACTGCACTGTACTCTCTCTATAATGTATATACTGCACTGTACTCTCTCTATAATGTATATAATCTATAATTGCACTCCCTATAATGTATATACTGCACTGTACTCTCTATAATGCATATACTGCACTGTACTCTCTCTATAATGTATATGGATACTGTACTAGGGTAATACACACTTCTCTATAATGTATATGCACTGTACTTTCACTGTAATGTATATACTGCACTGTCTCTCACTGTAATGTATATGCACTGTACTCTCATTGTAATGTATATACTGCACTGTACTCTCGCTGAAATGTATATACTGCACTGTACTTTCTCTATAATGTATATACTGCACTGTCTCTCTATAATGCTGTACTCTCTCTATTGTATATACTGCACTGTACTCTCTTTTTAATGTTTATAGTGCACTCTCTCTCTATAATGTATATCTGCACTGTACTCCCTCTATAATGTACATCCTGCACTGTACTCTCTCTATAATGTATATACTGCACTGTACTCTCACTGTAATGTATATACACTGTACTCTCACTGTAATGTATATACTGCACTGTATTTCTCTATAGTGCACATACTGCACTGTACTCTCACTGTAATGTATATACTGCACTGTACTCACTGTATGAATATACTGCACTGTACTGTCTCTGTAATGTACATACTGCCCTGTACTCTCTGTATAATGTATATACTGCACTGTACCCTTCCTGTAATGTATATACTGCACTCTCTCTATAATGTTTAAACAACTGTACCTCTCACTGTAATGTATATGAACTGTACTCTCTCTATAATGTATACACTGCACTCTCTCTATAATGTATCTGCACTGTACTCTCTACAATGTATATACTGCACATAGTGCACATACTGCACTGTACTCTCACTATAATGTATATACTGCACAGTACTCTCACTGTAATGAATATACTGCACTGTACTCTCTCTATAATGTATATACTGCACTGTACTCTTACTGTAATCATATACTGCACTGTACTCTCTCTAATATTATATACTGCACTGTACTCCCTTATAATGTATATACTGTACTCTCCACTGCAATGTATATACTGCACTGTACTCACTTTAATGCATATACAGCACTGTACTCTCACTGTATGTATATACTGCATATATGTGTATATACTGCTATATATGTGTATATACTGCACTTCTCACTGCAATGTATATACTGCACTGTACTCTCACTTTAATGCATGCACTGTTCATCTCTCACTTATGTATGTATATACTGTACTCTCTGTATGTATATATGCTACTGTACTTATGTAATGTATATACTGCACTGTCCTCTCACTGTAATGTATATACTGCACTGTACTCTCACTGTAATGCATATACTGCTCTCTCCTATAATTTATATACTGCTGTCCTCTCACTGTAATGTATATACTACTGTACTCTCTCTACAATGTACATACTGCACTGTCTTTCTATATTGTATATACTCTCTCTATGTATATACTGCATGTTACTGTCTCTATAATGTATATACTGCACTGTACTCTCTTTATGTATATACTGCATACTCTCCTGAAATGTATATACTGTACTTTCTCTCCATAATGTATACACTGCACTGTATTCTCTTTATAATGTATATACTGCACTGTCTCTCACTGAAATGTATGCTGTATCTCTCTATAATGTATATACTGCACTCTCTCTATAATGTTTTAACTAACTGTACTCTCACTTAGTATATATATATAACTCTCTCATATGTATATACTGTACTCTCACTGTAATGTATATACTGCACTGTTCTCTATAATGTATATGCTATGTCTCTCTATAATGCTGCATTACTTTCTCTATAATTGTATATACTGCACTGTACTCTCACATGTATCATTTTCTGCTTGCGCAATGTGTGTATGTTCATGGCGGTATATCTCGGTTACTTATTTCACGGGATACTTATTTCCGATGTACTTTTCAGGGTATTTATTTTAAGATACTTATTTCACGCATACTTATTTCACGAGGTATTTATTTCACGAGGTACTATTTTGGGTACATATTTCACGAGGTACTTATTTCGTGTTACTTATTTCACAATTACTTGTTTCACGTTACTAGTTTGACGAGGCACTTCTTTTCACGGTACTTATTTTATAGGTTACTATAATGGGCACAGAGTTTCTTGGACCCAATTCCTAAGGTGAGATTGGGGTCGATAAGAACAACTACATTAGAACTGGTACTCATTAGAACTGGTACTCATTACAGTTGGTACCCATGCAGGTACCTATAAAAGCTGGTACCCATTAAAATTGATACCCATTAGAGCTGGTGCCAATAAAACTCACCATTAGAGATGGTTCCCATTAGAACTGGCATTATTAGAACTGGTACCCATTAGAGATGGCACCCATTATCTCACCCATTGAACTAACACCCATTATTTCATACCAATTAGAACTCCCACCCATCTCATACCCATTTTGCACTTACTGATTATCTACCTCAAACCATTAGAACTAACACCCATATCTCCCACCCAAGATATCTCACCATTAGAACTAACTCCCATTAGAACTCCCCACCATTGTCTCACACCTATTAAATTCCTTTATTATCTCACATCCATTAGAACTATCACCCATATCCTACATTATCTCACCCATTAGAACTAACACCAATTATCTCACATTCATTTGAACTAACACCCATTATCTCCATCATTATATCCATTAAAACTAACACCTATTATCTCACCCATTCGAATTAACATCATTAGAACACCCACATTATCTCAGACCCATTAAAACTCTTAATTATCTCACTTCCCATTAGAACTAACACCCATTATCTCATCCATTAGAAGTATCATCCATTATCCACCCATTAGAACTAACAACCATTACCTCACCCATTTGAACTAACACCTATAATCTCTCATTCATTTGAGCTAACACCCATTATGTCACACCTATCTCCTAACCATTAGAACTAACATCTATTACCTCACACCCATTGGACTAACTTCATTATTTCATACCCATCAGAACTAACACCCATTATCTTACCGATTAAAACTAACACCCATTATCTCACATCCATTAGAAATCCATCCAATATCTCACATCCATTAGAACTAATACCCATTTTCCGCCCATTATATCCCATACATTATCTCCACCCATTAGAAGTAACACCCATTATCTCACATCCATTAGAACTAACACCTATTATCTCATACATTAGAACTAGCACCCATTATCTCACATCCATTATCTCACATCCATTAAAACTAACACCTATTATCTCACATACATTAGAACCAGCACCCATTATCTCACGCCCATTATATCCCATCCATTATCTCCACCCATTAGAAGTAACCATATATCTGCACAAGAGTAACACCCAATATCTCACACCCATTAGAACTCACCCATTATCTCACACATATTTCACCATTAACACCATTAGAACTAATATTAACTCACCCATTAGAACTCCACCATTATCTCACATCCGTTAGAGCTAACACCCGAAGTAACACCCAATATCTCACCAATAGAATTAACACCTATTATATCCCATTAGATCTAACACCCATTATCTCACCATAACAAACTAAGACCCATTATCTCCACACATTAGAACTAACATCCATTATCTCACAGGCAAAACAAATTAACACCCATTATCTCACACCCATTAGAATTAACACCTATTATATCCACCCATTAGAACTAAAACCCATTATATCACACATAGCAAACTAACACCCATTATCTCACACCCTACTAACAAACACCATTATCTCACCATTAAAACTAACATCCATTATCTCACACCCATTAGAACTAACACCATTATCTCACACCCATAACATACTAACACCCATTATCTCACACCCAAAACAAACTAACCCCCATTATCTCACACCCATAACGAACTAACCCCGTTATCTCACACCTATTAGAACTCCAACCCATTATCTCACGCCCATTAGAACTACCACCCATAACAAACTAACACCCATTATCTCACACCTATTATCTCCACCCATTAGAGCTAACACCCATTATCTCCATCATTAGAACAAACACCCATTATGTCCACCATTAAAACTAGCACCCATTATCTCCACCATTATAACTAGCACCCAATATCTCCACCCATTAGAACTAATACACATTTTCTCCACCATTTGAATAACACCCATTATCTCCGCCATTAGAACTAACAACCATTGTCTCCACCATTATAACTAGCACCCATTATCTCCACCCATTAGAACTAACACCCATTATCTCCACCCATTAGAACTAACACCCATTATCTCCACCCATTAGAATTAACACCCATTATCTCCACCATTAAACTAACACCCATTATCTCCACCCATTAGAACTAACACCCATTATCTCCACCATTAGAACTAACACCCATTATCTCCACCCATTAGAACTAACACCCATTATCTAAACCCATTAGAACTAACACCTATTTTCCACCATTAGAACTAACACCCATTATCTCCACCCATTAGAACTAATACCCATTTTCTCCACCATTAGAATAACACCCATAATCTCCTCCATTATAACTAGCACCCATTATCTCCACCCATTAGAACTAACACCCATTATCTAAACCCATTAGAACTAACACCTATTTCTCCACCATTAGAACTAACACCTAAAATTCCACCCATTAGAACTAATACCCATTTTCTCCACCATTAGAATAACACCCATTATCTCCTCCATTATAACTAGCACCCATTATCTCCACCCATTAGAACTAACACCCATTATCTAAACCCATTAGAACTAACACCCATTATCTCCATTGTAACTAGCACCATTATCTCCACCCATTAGAACTAACACCCATTATCTAAACCCATTAGAACTAACACCCATTATCTCCACCAATAAGAACTAACACCCATTATCTCCATTAGAACTAACACCCATTATCTCCACCATTAGAATTAACACCCATTATCTCCACCATTAGAATTAACACCCATTATCTCCACCATTAGAACTAACACCCATTATTCCACATTAGAACTAACACGCATTATCTCCACCCATTAGAACTAACTCCCAGTATCTCCACCCATTAGAACTAACACTGCATTCCACCCATTAGAACTAACACCCAGTATCTCCACCCATTAGAACTAACACCCAGTATCTCCACCCATTAGAACTAACACTCCAGTATCTCCACCATTAGAACTAACACCAGTATCTCCACCCATTAGAACTAACACCAGTATCTCCACCCATTAGAACTAACACCCAGTATCTCCACCCATTAGAACTAACACCCAGTATTCTCCACCCACAGGAACTAACACCCAGTATCTCCACCCATTAGAACTAACACCAAGTATCTCCACCCATTAGAACTAACTCCCAGTATCTCCACCATTAGAACTAACACCCGTATCTCCACCCATTAGAACTAACACCAGTATCTCCACCCATTAGAACTAACACCCATTCCACCCATTAGAACTAACACCCATCTCCACCCATTAGAACTAACACTCAGTATCTCCACCCATTAGAACTAACACCAGTATCTCCACCCATTAGAACTAACACCCAGTATCTCCACCCATTAGAACTAACACCCAGTATCTCCACCCATTAGAACTAACACCCAGTATCTCCACCATTAGAACTAACACCAGTATCTCCACCCATTAGAACTAACACCAGCATCTCCACCCATTAGAACTAACACCTTATATCCCCACCCATTAGAACTAACACTCCAGTATCTCCACCCATTATCTCCACTCACACAGACAATCACTTAATGTTGTGCTAATGGCTTGTACACACTACAGTACACACTCTTAAGTCCTGTATTGTACTTAAAACATGCTATTTAAGTGTAGGTCTGTTTATCTGTATATACTTATGGACGGATTGTAGGTGGTGGTATTGTAAGTGGTGTTATGTAATGTGGTGGTATATTGTGTGGTATTGTAAGTGGTGTTATGTAATGTGGTGGTATATTGTGGTGGTATTGTAAGTGGTGTTATGTAATGTGGTGGTATATTGTGGTGGTATTGTAAGTGGTGTTATGTAATGTGGTGGTATATTGTGGTGGTATATTGTGGTGGTATTGTAAGTGGTGTCATGTAATGTGGTGGTATATTGTGGTATTGTAAGTGTTATGTAATGTGGGTGGTATTGTGGTGGTATTGTGTGGTGTCATGTAATGTGGTGGTATATTGTGGTGGTATTGTAAGTGGTGTTATGTAATGTGGTGGTATATGGTATTGTAAGTGGTCATGTAATGTGGTGGTATATTGTGGTGGTATTGTAAGTGGTGTCATGTAATGTGGTGGTATATGGGTGGTATTGTGGGTGTCATGTAATGTGGTGGTATATTGTGGTATATTGTAGTGGTATTGTGAGAGTGTGTCATTGTGTAATTGGTATATTGTGGTGGTATTGTGAGGTGTTGTAATGTGGTGGTATATTGTGGTGGTATTGTAAGTGGTGTCATGTAATGTGGTGGTATATTTAGTGTGGTATTGTAAGTGGTGTTATGTAATGTGGTGGTATATTGTGATGTATTGTAGAGTGGTGTTATGTGTATTGGTATATTGTGGTGGTATTGTAAGTGGTGTCATGTAATGTGGTGGTATATTGTGGTGGTATTGTAAGTGGTGTTATGTAATGTGGTGGTATATTGTGGTTAGTGTGTAAGTGGTGTTATGTAATGTGGTGGTATATTGTGGTGGTATTGTGAAGTGGTGTTATGTAATGTGGTGGTATATTGTGGTGGTATTGTAGAGTGGTGTTATGTAATGTGGTGGTATATTGTGGTTTGGTATATTGTGGTGGTATATTGTGGTGGTATTGTAAGTGGTGTCATGTAATGTGGTGGTATATTGTGGTGGTATTGTGTGGTGTTATGTAATGTGGTGGTATATTGTGGTGGTATTGTAGGTGGTGTTATGTAATGTGGTGGTATATTGTGGTGGTATTGTAAGTGGTGTTATGTAATGTGGTGGTATATTGTGGTGTGTATTGTAGAGTGGTGTTATGTAATGGTGGTATATTGGTGGTATTGTAAGTGGTGTTATGTAATGTGGTGGTATATTGTGGTGGTATTAGTGGTGTTATGTTAATGTGGTGGTATATTTGTGGTGGTATATTGTGGTGGTATTGTAAGTGGTGTCATGTAATGTGGTGGTATATTGTGTGGTATTGTAAGTGGTGTTATGTAATGTATTGGTATATTGTGGTGGTATTGTAAGTGGTGTTATGTAATGTGGTGGTATATTGTGGTGGTATTGTAAGTGGTGTTATGTAATGTGGTGGTATATTGGTGGTATTGTAGTGGTGTTATGTAATGTGGTGGTATATTGTGGTGGTATTGTAAGTGGTGTCATGTAATGTGGTGGTATATTGTGGTAGTATTATAAGTGGTGTTATGTATAATGTGGTGGTATATATTGTGGTGGTATTGTAGTGGTGTTATGTAATGTGGTGGTATATTGTGGTGGTATTGTAAGTGGTGTTATGTAATGTGGTGGTATATTGTGGTGGTATTGTAAGTGGTGTTATGTAATGTGGTGGTATATTGTGGTGGTATATTGTGGTTTTATTGTAAGTGGTGTTATGTAATGTGGTGGTATATTGTGGTGGTATTGTAAGTGGTGTTATGTAATGTGGGTGGTATATTGTGGCGTCGGTCAATTTTGTGCTTAATAACACATAACGAGGTGTTTATGCTCCCCATTAAGACTAGGACTGGGACCCATTAAGACTGGGACCCATTAAGACTGGGACCCATTAAGACTGGGACCCATTAAGACTGGGACCCATTAAGACTGGGACATTAAGACTAGGACTAGAGCCCATAAGACTGGGACCCATTAAGACTGGGACCCATTAAGACTGGGACCCATTAAGACTGGGACTGCCATTAAGACTGGGACCCATTAAGACTGGGACCCATTGACTGGGACCCATTAAGACTGGGTTACATTAAGACTGGGACCCATTAAGACTGGGACCCATTGAGACTGGGACCCATTAAGACTAGGACCTTAAGACTAGGACTGGACCGTTAGACTGGGTCCCATTAAGACTAGGACTGGGACCCATTAAGATGGGACCCATTATGACTGGGACCCATTAAGACTAGGACTGGGACCCGTTAAGATTGGGACCCATTATGACTGGGACCCATGATAGTAGGACTGGGACCATTAAGACTGGGACCCATTAAGACTGGGACCCATTAAGACTGGGACTGGGACCCATTAAGACTGTGACCCATTAAGAGTGGGGACCCATTAAGACTGGGACCCACTAAGACTAAGACTGGGATCCATTAAAACTGGGACCCATTAAGACTAGGATGGGACCCATTAAGATTGGGACCCATTAAGACTAGGACTGGGTCCCATTAAGACTGGTACCCATTAAGACTGGGTCCCATTAAGACTGGGACCCATTAAGACTAGGACTGGGACCCATTAAAACTGGGACCCATTACGACTGGGACCCATTAAGACTGGGGACCCATTAAGACTGGGTCCCACTAAGACTGGACTGGGACCCATTAAGATTGGGGACCTATTAAGACTGGGTCCCATTAAGACTGGGACCCATTAAGACTGGGACTGGGACCCATTAAGACTGGGACCCATTAAGACTAGGACTGGGACCCGTTAAGATTGGGACCCATTATGACTGGGACCCATTAAGACTAGGACTGGGACCCATTAAGACTGGGACCCATTAAGACTGGGACCAATAGACTGGGCCCATTAAGACTAGGACTGGGACCCATGAGACTGGGACCCATTAAGACTAGGACTGGGACCCATTAAGACTGGGACCCATTAAGACTGGGACCCATTAAGACTGGGACTGGGTCCCATTAAGACTGGGACCCATTAAGACTAGGACTGGGACCCATTAGGATTGGGACCCATTAAGACTGGGACTGGGTCCCATTAGACTGGGACCATTAAGACTGGGTCCCATTAAGACTGGGACCCATTAAGACTAGGACTGGGACCCATTAAGATTGGGACCCATTAAGACTAGGACTGGGTCCCATTAAGACTGGACCCATTAAGACTGGTCCCATTAAGGATTGGGGACCCATTAAGACTAGGACTGGGACCCATTAAAACTGGGACCCATTGCGACTGGGACCCATTAAGACTGGGACCCATTAAGACTGGGTCCCATTAAGACTAGGTGGGACCCATTAAGATTGGGACCCATTAAGACTGGGTCCCATTAAGACTGGACCCATTAAGACTAGGACTGGGACCCATTAAGATTGGGACCCATTATGACTGGGACCTATTAAGACTAGGACTGGGACCCGTTAAATTGGGACCCATTATGATTGGGACCCATTAAGACTTAGGACTGGGACCCATTAAGACTGGGACCCATTAAGACTGGGACCCATTAAGACTAGGACTGGGACCCATTAAGACTGGGACTGGGACCCCATTAAGATTGGGACCCATTAAGACTGGGTCCCATTAAGACTGGGACCCATTAAGACTAGGACTGGGACCCATTAAGATTGGGACCCATTATGACTGGGACCTATTAAGACTAGGACTGGGACCCGTTAAGATTGGGACCCATTATGATTGGGACCCATTAAGACTAGGACTGGGACCCATTACGACTGGGACCCATTAAGACTGGGACCCATTAAGACTGGAAGCCATTAAGACTGGGACCTATTAAGACTAGGGCCCATTAGGACTAGAACTGGAGCCCATTAAGACTGGGACCCATTATGACTAGGGCCCATTAGGTCTAGGACTAGGACCCCTGAGAACTGAGAGCAATTAGAATTGGAGAGGATCTGACCTGGAACATGAAATATAAAGTAACTAACAATACTGTAATTATATTAACCCTTTCGTCGCGTGTCACGTACCTGCCATTTTATTCTGGCTACCGTCAGACGATTATATTCCGCTTAGGGTAACCTCCTGCTGTGAAAGGGTTCATGCCAAATACACGGTTAAACTATAGCAGAAACCCGTAAGTCACCTAACCTAACTTAACCTAACCAATGTTTATACAGGTGTGTGTGTGTGTGTAATAATAATAAAATAATAATAATAATGATAATAAACGGTTTACTAATAGAATTGCAGCCGGTGGCTGAAAATTTACATAATTATATACGTTGAATAGATTTACAAGGCTGTACAGTACATAAATCAGGAGTTGTTTATTATTTTAACAATAGATGGGATGGTGCTGTTCTTATATCTATCAGTGCGGGCTCTTATGGGCTGAATTTTGTTGTAGTGGCGGACTGCGCGAGGTGGGTGGGGGACTGCCGGTGGCAGGAGGTGGCGATGACGAGGATGGTGCAGTAGTCCACTGCCAAACCTTGCTAGTGCTTGGGGGTGGAGGTCACTGAGGGATGGCATTTCCAGGGTGGAGAGAGCGTTGGTGTAGCCGGAGTATTCTGCGCCGAACATGATTCTGCAGGCCCTCTTCTGTACCTTCTCTAGCCGACGTTGTTAGGTAGAGTTGAGAGAAGACGACCAGGCTGGTGACGCATACGTTAGTTTGGGGAGAATAAATGCGTTGTAGATAGTACTCAGCTCTGGCGTGGGTGTCCCAAGTGACCGAAGTCGTCGTAACATGTAGGGTCGGTACGAGGCTGCCCTAATTGTGTTGTTTACATGGGCCTTCCAGTCCAGTTTGTGGTCTATGGTAACACCCAGGAGTTTGGTAGACTGCACCAGCTGGAGAGGATGGGCACCCACTGTGACTGCTGGGGCTGTGTGTGTGTGTGTGTGTCACTTAATTATTTGTCAATTCAATTAATGTTAAAACTAAAGGTAACACTAGGCACCTGTTGACACCTGCCTCGAGGATACATTAACCTGGTAATAGCCAAGACTAAAAAGAACACGAGGGTTAAATAATGGTTTTCACTGCTCTTGATCCGGGTCTGTGGTGGTGGTGGTGAGGAGGAAGTCGGGTGTGTGGTGGTGGTGGTGAGGAAGTCGGTCGTGGTGGGGGTGGAGGTGGTGGTGGTGAGGAAGTCGGTCTGTGGTGGTGGTGAGGAGAAGTCGGGTCTGTGGTGGTGGTGGGTGGTGAGGAGAAGTCGGGTCTGTGGTGGTGGTGGTGAGGAGAAGTCGGGTGTGTGGTGGTGGTGGTGGAGGAGGAGATCGGGTCTGTGGTGGTGGTGGTGAAGAGGTCGAGCCTTGTGGTGGTGGTGAGGAGGAGGTCGGGTCTGTGGTGGGGGTGGTGAGGAGGAGGTCGGGTCTGTGGTGGTGGTGAGAGGAGGAGGTCAGGTGTGTGGTGGTGGTGGTGAGAAGGAGGTCGGGTCTGTGGTGGTGGTGGTGAGTGAGGAGGAAGTCGGGTCTGTGGTGGTGGTGGTGAGAAGTCCGGGTGTGGGTGGTGGTGGTGAGGAGAATCAGGTCTGTGGTGGTGGTGGTGAGGAGGAGGTCGGGTCTGTGGTGGTGGTGGTGAAGAGGAGGTCAGGTCTGTGGTGTGGTGGTGAGGAGGAGAGGTCAGGTCTGTGGTGGTGGTGGTGAGGAGGAGGAGTCGGGTCTGTGGTGGTGGTGAGAGGAGGTCGGGTCTGTGGTGGTGGTGGTGAGGAGGAGGTCGGGTCTGTGGTGGTGGTGAGGAGGAGGAGGTCGGGTCTGTGGTGGTGGTGAGGAGAGTCAGGGTCTGTGGTGGGGGTGGTGAGGAGGAGGTCGGGTCTGTGGTGGTGGTGAGGAGGAGGAGGAGGTCGGGTCTGTGGTGGTGGTGAGGAGGAGGTCAGGTGTGTGGGTGGTGGTGTGGTGAGAAGGAGTCGGTCTGTGGTGGTGGTGAGGAGGAGGAGGTCGGGTCTGTGGTGGTGGTGAGGGTGGAGGAGGTCAGGTCTGTGGTGGTGGTGAGGAGGTCAGGTCTGTGGTGGGGGTGGAAAGGAGGTCAGGTCTGTGGTGGTGGTGAGGAGGAAGTCGGGTCTGTGGTCGGGGTGAGAGGAGGTCAGGTCTGTGGTCGGGGTGAGAGGAGGTCGGGTCTGTGTGGTGGTGAGGTGAGAGGAAGGAGTCGGGTCTGTGGTGGTGGTGAGGAGGAGGAGGTCAGGTCTGTGGTGGTGGTGGGAGGAGGAGGAGGTCGGGTCTGTGGTGGTGGTGAGGGATGAGGTCGGGTCTGTGGTGGTGGTGAGGAGGAGGAGGTCGGGTCTGTGGTGGTGGTGAGGAGGAGGAGGTCGGGTCTGTGGTGGTGGTGAGGGAGGAGGGTCGGGTCTGTGGTGGGGGGTGGTGAGGGGAGGAGGTCAGGTCTGTGGTGGTGGTGAGGAGGAGGAGGTCGGGTCTGTGGTGGTGGTGAGGAGGAGGAGGTCAGGGTGTGTGGTGGTGGTGGTGAGAAGGTCAGGTCTGTGCTGGTGGTGAGGAGGAGGAGGTCGGGTCTGTGGTGGTGGTGAGGGTGGAGGAGGAGGTCAGGTCTGTGGTGGTGGTGGGAGGAGGAGGTCGGGTCTGTGGTGGGGGTGAGGAAGGAGGTCAGGTCTGTGGTGGTGGTGAGGAGGAGGTCGGGTCTGTGGTCTGGGTGAGGGAGGAGGTCAGGTCTGTGGGTCAGGGGGTGAGGAGGAGGTCAGGTCTGTGGTGGTGAGGACGAGGAGGCGGTCGGGTATTTGGTGGTGGTGAGGAGGTCAGGTCTGTGGTAGAGGTGAGGAGGAGGAGGAGGAGGTTGGGTCTGTGGTGGTGGTGAGGAGGTTGGGTCTGTGGTCAGGGGTGAGGAGGAGGAGGTCGGATCAGTAGTCGGTATAATACAGATCTGAGTCAGGAAGGTCGGGAAGTAGTCGGTGGTAATGGTGGGTGGTTCAGGGAGGTGGCGGTCGTGGTCGGTGACTGAAAGCTGTGTGATGGGTGTGAGGGGAGGGGAGGGGAGGGAGGAGAGGCGAGAAGAGGACGGGAGGAGAGGGTAAGTGGTAAGAGAGTGAAGGGGAGAGAGAGGAGAGGCGAGAAGAGGACGGGAGGAGAGGGGAAGAGGTAAGAGAGTGAGGGGAGATGGGGAGAGGAGAGGAGGAGAGGCGAGAAGAGGACGGGGAGGAGAGGGAAGGAGGAAGAGAGTGAGGGGAGATGGGGAGAGGAGAGGGAGGAGGGCGAGAGGACGGGAGGGAGGGGAAGGAGGAAGAGTGAGGGGAGATGGAGGAGAGGAGGAGGGGAGAAGGGACGGGAGGAGAGGGAAGGAGGTGAGAGGAGGGAGATGGGGAGAGAGAGAGGAGAGGGAGAAGAGGACGGGAGGAGAGGGAAGGAGGTAAGAGAGTGAGGGGGAGATGGGGGGAGGAGGGGAGGAGAGGCGAGAAGAGGACGGGAGGAGGGGAAGGAGGTAAGAGAGGGAGGGGAGATGGGAGAGGGAGAGGAGGGAGAGGCGAGAAGAGGACGGGAGGAGAGGGGAAGGAGGTAAGAGAGGAGGGGAGATGGGGGAGGGGAGAGGAGGAGAGGCGAGAAGAGACGGGAGGAGAGGGGAAGGAGGTAAGAGTGAGGGGAGATGGGGAGAGGAGAGGAGGAGAGGCGAGAAGAGGACGGGAGGAGAGGGGAAGTAGGGGAAGAGAGTGAGGGAGATGGGAGAGGAGAGGAGGAGAGAGAAGAGGACAGGAGAGGGGGGAAGGAGGTAAGAGAGTGAGGGGAGATGGGGAGAGGAGAGGAGGAGGCGGAGAAGAGACGAGGAGAGGGGAAGGAAGAGAGTGGAGATGTGGGGAGAGGAGGAGGAGAGGAGGGAGAAGAGGACGTGGAGGAGAGGGGTAAGTAGGTAAGAGAGGAAGGGAGATGGGGGAGAGAGAGAGGAGGAGAGGCGAGAAGAGGACGGGAGGAGAGGGGAAGTAGGGAGGAGTGAAGGGGAGATGGGGAGAGGAGGAGAGAGGCGAGAAGAGGATGGGGAGGGGAGTGGGAGGAGGGGAGATGGGGGAGAGGAGGAGAGGTGAGAAGGGGATGGGAGGAGAGGTAGTAGGAGGAGTGGAGGGAGGGGGAGGAGAGGAGGAGAGGCGAGAAGAGACGTGGAGAGGGGAAGGAGGTAAGAGAGTGAGGGGAGATGGGGAGAGGAGAGGAGGAGAGGCGAGAAGAGGACGGGAGGAGAGGTAAGCAGGTAAGAGAGTGAAGGAGATGGAGAGAGAGGAGGAGAGGGAGAAGAGGACGTGAGGAGAGGGTGTAGGTAAGAGAGTGAGGGGAGATGGGGGAGAGAGGAGGAGAGGCGAGAAGAGAGGACGGTGAGGGAAGGAGGTAAGAGAGTGAAGGGAGATGGGGAGAAGAGAGGAGGAGAGGTGAGAAGAGGATGGAGAGAGGGAAGGAGGAAGAGAGTGAAGGGAGATGGAGAGAAGAGAGAGGGAAAAATATTGCAGCCACGTTTTAATTGCACTAAGACTGCATATGCAATTACACGCTTGTTTTCAATACTGAGAATAATGTAAATTGGTGAAATTGAGCTGACATAGGAGAGAGAAAGGAGGAGGTGGAACGTACACAAGGAGACCAGAGAGGGGGTGAAGGAAAACACGAGGAGGTGGGGGGTGGGGGGAGGTGGGCAGGTGGTGGGGGGAGGGGGTGGCGGTGGTGGGGAGGAGGAGGAGAGGAGGGAGGAGAAGGAGGAGGAGGACAGACAACAAACTGTCATCTTCCAAACACATTTTTTTCTAATATTTTTTAAGCTATTTATGTGTTTATGTTAATTTCGTTTTATAATGACCTTCACGTAAATATGATAAAAGCGAAGGACAAAAGATTAGCTGTTAATTTATTCATAAAAAACCTGGTTAGTGTAATTATTACTAATGTTTTCCCTTTTCACACAGCAATACGCAATTCTCGAACCCAGCTAACAATGA
>NW_024740642.1:0-27500 GCF_018991925.1 Homarus americanus | reverse complement strand
AGTGAGGTCCCAGGTACCCAGTGATAACGGTCCACCCATCAACCAGCGATGTGTTAATCCGTCTACGATAGGAAGGCCTGGGACCACACCTCACTCACAGAACACCGTCTGTGAGGGAACTACTACACCACGTGAGGCCCCTCATAACACCATCTGTGAGGGAATTACTACACCACGTGAGGCCCCTCATAACACCATCTGTGAGGGAATTACTACACCACGTGAGGCCCCTCATAACCCCATCTGTGAGGGAATTACTACACCACGTGAGGCCCCTCTTAACACCATCTGTGAGGGAATTCCTACACCACGTGAGGCCCCTCATAACACCATCTGTGAGGGAATTACTACACCACGTGAGGCCCCTCATAACACCATCTGTGAGGGAATTACTACACCACGTGAGGCCCCGCATAACACCATCTGGGAGGGAGTTACTACACTACGTGTTTGCTGTTCAACACCTACATTAATCTATATGTTCACTGTATGTTCCTTCACCTTTCTCTAATGAAGGCTTTTGTTAAACCACCAATGTATGTAATAAGTCATTTATGTCCAATGTATATTTTCAGCCTTCGGGCTGCAGAACTTTTTCAATAAACCGTTAATTATTATTATTATTATTATTATTATTATTATTACACACACACACACACACACACACACAGGAAAACACAATATACAGAGTAAATCATCATGCATAGAATAATATAAGATAACAAGGAAGAACGAAAAAATATAATTTGAAACGCATTTAAGTGTGGCGGATGAGAGGAAGAGACACACGCGGATAATAATGAATATGTGTAAAGAGATGGAATAATAACAGAGAGAGGGAGAGAGTATAATATATTTGAGGAGAATTGGAAATAAAAGGGGTGAATAAATAAATAATGTTAAATATGTTTGTAAAGAGGAGGGGGAGAAAGAGAACAGAATTAATGTATCTATGTATGAACAGAGACTAAAATAATGGATATGTTAATGTAAATGGAAGGAAATAAGGAGAAAATGGTGAATGTTTATGTAAATAGGACATAAAACGGATTAATACAAAATAAAAATATCTCAAGAAATTATTAAAAGAAATTAAAATAAAGAAAAAAAGAGGAAATTTTCTTTGGATGGAATATTTTAATCAGACAGGTGTGAGAGCGAGAGAGACAGGGTTTACAGGAGGTGTGTGTGGGAGGAAGGCAAAGCAGCACTAAGGCATCCTGGCATGGAATACGACGCGCCTACAGGAAGGATTTTTTTCTGAGGGAGAGGAAGGCAGAGAGAAGTGCAAAAATATAAAGAAGAGAGAGAGAGAGAGAGAGAGGAGAGGAAACACAGAAGAAAATGGGAAGTAGTAATTTTAAGAAGAAGGGGGAAGAGGAACGCACTTATGTACATAGTTTATACCCATAAGATGGCATGTAAAGTTTTATACACCAAGATCTCGTGTAAGCTTGGGTCCAGGATGTGATGTTTCGTGCTTTTTTTTATGGCGAGGCAAAAAGTGTGGTGAGATCGTAGCTGGAAAAACACCTTCTGGGGAGAGAGAAAAAAGAGGAGGCAGCGTATGTTTACAGCTGCTGTTTTGGCTCCAGGGTTTAATTTGACGTTTTAAAAGTGATGTTAATTGTAAGTTGAAATAAGAATGTGATGTTTTGTATCTTTAACTGGAAAAATACATTCCAAGGAGAGAGAGAGAGAGAGAGAGAGAGATTGTTACTTGGGCGTTGGAACGACCTAATTGTCCCTACATGACTAATTTAATGATTTAATAATGATCTTTAAAATAAGTTGAGATGAAATTTTTATAAATGATGAAGTTAAAAAGAGAGTCGGATCAAAACTATAAAAAACGCAGCTTTAAGAAGAAAATATATATATGTTTAGGATCTTTGTATTGGCTTCAGTGAATATTCTTACTTCATGTATCCAGGCGGTGAAAAACATGAGAGGTGTTGGTATTATTGTAAACCAGAAGTTAAGCAGTAGTGTAAAGGGATATTGGGCACTGGGCAGTGTCAGATAGATTTTTGTTAGTCATGTTTAATGCTAATCCCATGGATTTGGTAATAATACAGGTTAATGCACCAACAAATGATAGTGAGGATGAAGTCTTCGAAAACTTTTATGAAGACTAAAACAAAGCCAAAAACACCGTAAAGGTTAATGATTGTCTGGTTATAATGGGCGATTTAAACGCAATAGTTGGGAAAGAGAAAGTGGCGCTAGAAGTATGACCACATGGGCTGGGTAAGTGAAATGAGAGAGGAGAAATATTTATTGACTTTTGTGAAGAAAAAAGATAACTGCAAATATAATGATTGAACAACACCCTAGGTATCTCTAAACATGGGTCTCACCCCGGGAGAATATATTCGATATAATCAGTAATTAAATGGATTACATTTTAATTCAGGAAAGATTCAGAAATTCAATAACATAAACCAAAACCTACCCAGGGGCAGATTGTGGGTCAGATCGAGTCCCAGTAATGAGTTTAGTGAAGCGAAAAACATAACTAAAAAAATACCTATGGACAAAATCAAATAGAATATAGAGAAGTTCAAAACAGGAACAGGAATGGAATATGAAAGTGAAAAAGCAAATAGAAGTTCAGTATTGCTAGAGGGTGACTGACTGATGAACAAGAACCAGAACAACAATTAAATAATTAAAAAGAAGTAATGTTAGAGACGGAGGAAAACTTACAGGGCACAGGAGGAACGAGGCTAAAAAAGAGTGGATGACAAATTAAATTTTACAGAAAATGAATAGACGAAAAAATATGAGGAAACGAACTGAAGTCAACGTAAAAATTAACCAAGAAATTCAAAGGGAATGCAAAGAGGA
Organism: Homarus americanus; assembly: GCF_018991925.1. Taxonomy (NCBI): domain Eukaryota; kingdom Metazoa; phylum Arthropoda; class Malacostraca; order Decapoda; family Nephropidae; genus Homarus; species Homarus americanus. The sequence goes on along the minus strand of NW_024740642.1, from coordinate 24,650 downwards.
AATGTAAGGAGATAGAAGATGATAACAGAAGGTATAATTATAGGGAAATGTACAGAAAGATTAAACAAATGAACAAACAGAAGAAAATAAATTAATGAAGTGGGCCTATTAAAAGCAAAGGCACTTAGATCCTGTTTGAGGCAGAAGAAGTAATAGAGAGATGGACAGATTACGTAGAAGAACTATACAATGATAAAGATAGAGGAGAGGGAAGAAATGAAGAGGAACTAAAGATCAAACTGCCAATTGTGGACACAGAAGTTGAGACAGCTGTGAGCAACATGATAAATTATAAAGCGTGTGGGGTTGATCAGCTTCCAGCAGAATTTATATAACAAATGGACAAGAACGAGATAAAATGTTTGAGTATAATTTGTAATTCTATATACTTCTAAGGCAAACTTCCCAGTGATTTAAAAAAAATATTATTTGGTTTAATACCTATAAAGCCAAGTGACCTTAAGAGTTCACCCAGTTTAGAACAATTAACTTAATAAATCAGGCTTGAGAAGTTTATTAAAGATAATTTTAAGTAGAATAAAATTTAAAATAGAAAGTAAGTTATCTGAAGAGCAAAATGGATTTAGAAAAGGAAAAGGAACTAGAGAAATTATATTTGATTCAAGAATTTTGTAAGAAAAGGATTTAGAGGTCCGAAGAAATTTGTATATATGCTTTGTTGATTTTGAAAAAGCTATTGATAAGGTAAAGCACAATAATAAAAGAGATATTAAAGAGAGAGAGAGAGAGAGAGAGAGAGAGAGAGAGAGAGAGAGAGAGAGAGGCAAGTACTACACACCGCGGAGAATATGTGTACGTGAGAGAGTAAGAGAAAGAGAGTGAGAGTGAGATACAGGAGAGATACACCACGCACAATGTGTGTGTATAAAGGCGAGAGAGATATAGAGAGACAGATACTCCACGGAGAAACCAAAACAAGACTCTCAACACGACTGTATGTTTGTGACCTGAGACTTACGACACGGAGGTAAATACTGAACACAACATTTATATTCACTGAGAGATCTAATATTATTATTATTATTATTAACATTCCTATTACCATTATCCCTATGGCCATTACAACAAGAGTGCCTTTAATCACATTTAAATATGAGGCCAGCGGTAACTCCACTTTCCATTAAATGAATCTTTGTGTGGACAATAAACAAACAGAATACGCACCACCAATATTACTCCGCCATCACTCACACAACTTTATTTTCTTTCATAAATTTACTTATTCTCTCTATTACTTGTATCTATGTATGTCTCTATGTATTATTCCCCCCCCCCTCTCTCTCTCTCTATTTCTTTCTTTCTTCCCATCCCTCTCTATACATACATACATACATACATACATACATACACACACTTGTCAACCGTCAGTGAGACAAGACGTGCCCCGAAGGCGCTCCCGGTTTTAGCAGCCAGGCCGAGTCTGTTTGGCCCTGCCACTCCCCCTGCTATACCCCAACGCCCTACCAGCCTTACTACACCGGGATCTATTCAGCAAAACATTCTAGTGATTAGTGAACGATTGATTACGGAGCAGTGTTCCTATAGTGCACTTAAGGAACTTTCTCAGCAAAGCATTCAAGTCATCAGTGCAATAAGTGATTATCATACAGTGCTCGATAGTGCACCCCAAGGAAAGTCAGACAGTGGGCACTTTATCGGTCACCTTTAAAGTGCCAGTGACAAGGACCACCGCGGTGTTCACATATATCGTGATAACTGTGTCGGCGACCCCAAGCACCAGGGACAAAGACCCACGGTCTTTACGACTGACAAATATTAACAGATGTCTACCAGTGTCAGTGGCCCTCAAAGTGCCGCCAGTGACAAACACTTCCGCCCGCCCACAACAGATATCAACAGATGGCCACCAATCACTTACTCCCGACGCACTCTGTACCATCTAAAGCGTGGGAACGGTTATCCTGATGGCAGTGTTATCGCGCGACTCAAGTCACTGAACATATTCCACGCGCGTAGCCGTAGACAAGGCCGTCATACACATAAGCCCATTAGAACCGTAACCTCCACTAGGAAACCGGAGAAACCCACCCCTGACAAACCATACCACCACACTGAAGTTCCACGGATATGGTATGATCTCCCGTCTTTACTGCTATCCAACGCCACTTCCCTAGCTAACAAGTTCGACGAGCTGGCAACTACAGTCAGGTCAGCCGCCGCGAGCGTCGTTGCCATATGTGAGGCTTGGCAAATTGTGCCTCAAACGTGTCATATTGAGGGATATCAACTCTTTCATCACCTTCGTTCACATAGACGCGGAGGGGGCGTTGCCCTCTTCTGTCAAGATGACCTACGCCCGTCACGCCTGGATGTTCAAGTCCCAGCAGATGTGGAAGCATTATGGGTACGTGTTGTGCCACGGGCCCACCCGCGCAACACTGCTTCCATCATAATCTGTGTGGCATACCATCCGCCTCGCTCACGCACCAGAGACACTCTTATCAATCACCTCATTACCACCTCAGAGTTAGGTACCCATGTGCCAAGTTAGTATTATGTGGGGATTTTAATGAAATTGACACCACTGATATCCAGGACCAGCTATCACTATCACAAGTTGTGACCTTCCCCACACACGGTCAAAATGCCCTTGACCTTATCTTAACTGACTTAGCGGACCAGTACCAACCACCTCAACCAATGCCTCCTATCAGGTGGAGCACACACTTATCAGTGCTCTGGTCCCCAGCTGCCACTCCCACTCAAGTACAGAGACCCTACATCAAGACCTACAGGCCGATTACTGACTCTGCAGTGCGCCTCTTCGGGCAGTGGATAGTTCACCATCCCTGGACTGAAGTACTTAGCGTGGATGACGTGGAAACCAAATGGAAAAATTATACCAACACCACCACGGAAGCTCACCACCACTCCTTCCCCGAGAAGTCCGTCAGATCTCACCCAGCTGACTTGCCCTTGATCACACCTCGGATCAAAAGACTTATGCAACAGAGAGACAGAGCCTTTTATCTCAATGACCACATCCGCTACAGGTCCCTTCGCAACCGAGTCATCCTCTAAATACGCACTGAAGCAGACCAACATCAGTCAATGGTATGGTAAGCTTAAAGAACTCTGTGGACTAAACAACAAGACACACCCCCTCCCCTTCCTTAGCCATCTCACTAATGTTGACGCAGCTGAGCAATGAAATAACCATTTCGCTACTATATGCCAGACGCTCCCCCGACTTGACACAACCACTCTCCCTGCTTACCTACCAGCCCCCTTCCCACTGACTTAGTAGAAGAATTTGAAGTAGCAAAACGTCTGGACAAACTAAAGTTAAAACGCTCTACCACCCCCATTGACTTACCAATGAAACTCTTCATGAGTTCTCCTGAGCTATAAACCCCAGTGCTCCATCACGTGCCTTCAGTCAGCTTCAGATGCCCAGCTGACTGGAAGACCCTATGTATCACCAGTGCCCAAGTCAAATTCAGCCCACAACCTAAATCACACACCTATTGCAATCACCCCAATACCCAGCCTAATTCAGAAAGTTTTGCGTTCGACTGCTTACGCTGATATTGAGTCGTAGACCAGCACTTGGCAACATGAAAACTTCCTCCACCACTCACTGTCTATTAGCTTTCGATTACATATACCGCTATCTCGAGAAACGAAAACGTTCAGAAGCTGTCGCCTTCATTGATTTTCATACTAAAGCGTTCGACCTAGCGACAATATAATCATCAACAAAGTTGACCTTCGGCTTCGAGAAGTCTTATACCATGGCTTACAGACTCTCAGTGACGCCGTTGTGCTCAGGGCTGTTCTCCACCTTCAGTCATTCACCTGTGGCGTCCCCCAAGGTACCAAGATGGGACCACTCTGCTTCCTTATGGTCATCAATGATGCCCTAAGAGAAACCCCTGCTCGCTTGAAATATGTCGACGGCTCCACCATTGGGATCAGCGTCAACAATTCTGCTCCCAACTATACCGCCCTTCAGGATTTATTGAACAGTCTCCAAAACTGGGCCACCAACAACCATGTCACCATCAACCATACCAAGACCATGGTTATGCACATCAACCTCTCCTCCGACATTGTCCCACCTCCTTCCATTACTCTAGGTCCGAACACACTCTAGGTTGTAGATTCCACGAAGCTCCTCGGCGGTCACCATAGACAACAAACTAAATTGGAAACCACACGTCAGTGAAGTTGTCAAATCCTCCAGTTTCCGTCTCCACCTCCTCCGCCGACTCAAGTCCCTCGGAGTTCCTGCACACGAACTCCTCAGTGTTTACACAACATTCATACTTCCCAAGCTCACCTATGCCTCCCCCACCTGGTCTTCCTCCCTAAATGCCACACAACGTAAACACCTAGAAAGCAAAAAAGGAGAGGGCATGCAAGATTACTTTCCTTCCTACTCATACATATCAATAGCGCTCGCCAACACGGTTTGTATTCCCTTTCGACTCTCACGCTTCATCACCACGAATTCCCTCATCTGCAAATTTGCAAGTAAGTTTCTACACCATCCTCGACACCGGCCCTACCACCACCTGAGATCCCTAGCTACTGAGAATTGCTGTTCGACACCACAACCGCATCCAGCCTATGGCTGCACAACTGATCGCTATAAGAACAGCCCAGTCCCAAATCCATTGCAAAATTATCAACATGTAATAAATCAGTGTATTCAATTCCCAGTAAAACACTACTCCTTGCACTGTCACTATGTTGAAATGAACTGTAGTTTGAGCTTTTCCCCATCTAGTTATTATATGTCTTATTTGTGTCACTTATGTTACTTGTATATTATTTGTAATTCGTAACCCATTCCCCAAATATGTAACTGTATATTTTCAGCCTTCTGGCTGCCAAGCTCTTTCAATAAACCGTTAATTATTATTATTATTATTATTACATACACAAACGTCAAACAAACATCAAGGCACTCTCGCCCACACGACACACATATCATCTGGCACACACGGCAACACACGTCACACAGCAGAGCACATCATCACGCGTCACACCCCGTCACACAGCAGAACGTACTATCACAGGAGCACACGCCAACACACGTCACACAGCAGAGCACACCATCACGCATCACACCCCGTCACACAGCAGAACGTACCATCACAGGAGCACACGCCAACACACGTCACACAGCAGAGCACACCATCACGCATCACACCCCGTCACACAGCAGAACGTACCATCACAGGAGCACACGCCAACACACGTCACACAGCAGAGCACACCATCACGCATCACACCCCGTCACACACCAGAACGTACCATCACAGGAGCACACGCCAACACATGTCACACACAGCAGAGCACACCATCACGCATCACACCTGCCGCCACAGCAGAACGCAACGCAGCATCACAGGCGACGCCAACACATGTCACACAGCAGGATACACCACCCATCACGCATCATACCCCGTCACACAGCAGAACGCAACAGAGCACACACCAACACACGTCACACAGCAGAGCACACCATCACGCATCACACCCCGTCACACAGCAGAACGTACCATCACAGGAGCACACGCCAACACACGTCGCACGCCATCACACACCAACACACGTCACACAGCAGAGCACACCATCACGCGTCACACCCCGTCACACAGCAGAACGTACCATCACAGGAGCACACGCCAACACACGCCAACACAGTCCCCAAATACTCCTCCTTACCTTTACTTTTTTCCAATAGCGGGTCCTTATCAAGCAACACACACGGGAATACCGTATCGAATATATATTTCAAGCCACCGCAACATTTACATAACTTAATGATATTCCTATCCTCAATTATTGGTTTCTGCAAAAGAGATTCGTTTTACGACAGCCTCCCATTACCTCCTTCACTCTGATTCTGTGTTGTGTGTGTGTGTGTGTTGAGGTATATATATGATACATGAGTTAGATCTATATTTACGTCTTGTACTAATGTTGCCTCTCTACTCGACACACTAACTGCTACAGGGGCAGAAGGTAGTTAAACGTGGGTTGACTTGACCGTAGAGTTGTACAGTCGTATTATTTTTAAAGGATTAAATTTAATGTGAGAAAAGCCACCTGTTAGAGAAATCATCACATGTGTATCTATTCTGTCTGTCTATCTGTCTGTCAATCTGTCAATCTGTCTGTCTGTAGGTTGATATTTTGACCTTACAATGCTCATAATGAACTTATTTCCTCAGTATTTGTATCACTATTCATGAGACTTAACACTTTATCACTAAATGCTTATGAATATTCTGCATCATTTTATACCTCTCGTGTCTTATTTTTAGTCACTTTTAATTATTTCAGCTAAAAGTTGAAGAGTTGGTGCTGAGCTTGCACACCTGAGGCACAAGACAGGTGTGTGTAGGTGTGTGTGTGTGTCCTCTCTCTCTCTCTCTATCACTCTCAGTATCTGTCGGCCTCTCTCTCTCTCTCTCTCTCTTACTATGTCTTTAGCCTGTCTATCTCGTGGTATATAAATGATATAAATTTACAATTATATATTTAAATACATAATCAACACTACTTTGACCTTGGATGTCTATACAATAAAACATATTGACACAATATATAAGACTAATCAAAAGTATATACATTTCCCCATCAGCTGTCAGATTTGTATATTTTTCGTCTATGTCTTCATGAGGTTTCAGAACTATATAAATTTCCTCCTGAACTCTCCGGGGATATAAATTTTGTCCATGAGCCGTTAGAGCTATATAAATTGAATCCCTGCTGCTCCTATACACATTACCAGGACTAGTAGTGTATAATAAAGGTCATTATTGTGATAAACAGCTCCAGGTTTTATTTAGGAGAGCATCACGTTTTAATCTTGTCTATGACGCTGGTGTTAACGATGGCACACACACACACACACACACACACACACATTATACTCTACCAACTGGATATAAGCACACGATAACAAATCATTCTACTGTTAATAGTTATCAATGAATATTATCTTAATATTAATGGGAAAAAGATAAAAAATAAGATAGATGGAAATTTGTGTTATTCTACTACAGATAATTGAGAATAAGAGGACAAATTACTCTAGAGTCTTATAAGAAAAGTCATATATGTAAAGGTATAATGAATTATCATGAAAAGGTAAATAAATGTCATTGCATATTAAAGGTTATAACCGAGTTGTTTTTTAAATAGAAGGAATAAATTATTTACTCTCTGAGGATAATAATTAATCCTTTGTTAACGACGGTTTAAACTTGGATGGTGGTGGTTTAAACTTTTGTTAAATATGGTTAATATTGTTTTAACACCTTGATATATTAAGTCTTTTATGTTAATGATGGTTTAACCATTTTGATGACGATAGTTTGAAATTCTTATATAAAACGTACAATATAAATTAGTGAACTGAACACAAAATTAAATTAGATATTGTTTTTGCCAATTTTGTGTAAATAATGTACAGTATTTTATCTACCTATGAACCAAGGTAGGATCCTAAGGTGTGGGGGTTGGAGACCACGGCCCTCCACTCGGAACGGTGGGGGTTAAAAATATATATTTGTTAGGTAGAAGATTATAGATTAATATAGAGCTTTTATATACAAACATGTGTAAAGAGAAGAAAAGTCGACACAGCAATTTGGGATGTGAGGGTTGACCACCAGGAGGGTGAGGGGATTGTGTGGCTCTAGAACGAGATCGATGTGTTGTGTCCAGTGGCGACGCTAACTATGTTATCCCGTAGTATTGTCTTCCACCACGGCCCGAGGCGTCTGTACCACCACCACCACAACACCATCACGACTGCCATTACACACCACCATTGCACAACACACACGACCACCAACAAACAAACACCACCACCACCACACACACACATACCTCTTCCATGTTTTTACCATCTACAGCTATGACTCTCCTGTTCGTATACATCATTACATAACAGTGTCGTCAGAGTAAGTTAGTGAGCTGCCATGTTTTGTTTTTTTCGGAGTCAAAACATTAGAGTTGCAGGTCAGGTCAGGTCAGGTCAGGTCAGGTCATAACACTGCATCGCCTGGCGCAACCTGGCAATTCGCTCGGGTGTCGTCTAGTCAGACAAATGTTTATGAAATTACCCAAAGTAAAAGCTTGAGAAAGCATAGCAGAGAAAATCCGAGAGAAAGCAGGGAAAAGAGAGATAAAGAGTCTTATCATTAAGTGTATTTTCAAACTTTCCTTTTACACAGAAAATAGGACACCGACTTCCATTTCCACAGACATCCTCAGAGAGAGAAAATGATTTCATGTAACTGCCACATTAAGAAACACAACTTTCTACTTTCCTTTGGTGAAAGTAATTAAGATTATGCAAACTATCTGCCGTCTGGTACCTCGGTACAGGGCATATTAGACATTAAAACCTGGGAGATAACAGAGATTAGATGGTATCAGTATGAAAATCGAAGAAACTGGAGGAGGTGGGAGGTGGGAGGAAAACAGAGGAGAGGTAGAGCAGGAGGGAGGAAGAACGGGAGGAGGGGCATTTTCAAAATCTGGCACCCAATGAAGAATACTGGAACTAAACACAAGACAATATTAATGGGGGACTATGAGACAGAATTTCTGATGCTCGAACAAGTTGGGAAATAATTTTAGGGTTCAACATATATAAAGGTGAAACTATTAATACTCAACAGAAACGAAAGAATTCAAACTCCCGTTTTGTTTATTTTCTCGAGTAATTGATTAATTCTTAAGTTACCCAATAAAGAATTTTTCCTACACTCAAATTATGTTAAAATAAAATATTCCAACTTCTCAATTCTCAGAGGAAACGGACAATAAAAAAACCCTCTTAAATGCTCGACTTGAGAGGCAGAATTTTTAATGCCCAACAAACGGGGGAAATTCTTGGCACGTCTGAAGCCCACAATAACTCACAAGGAGACAGCAGCTGGCAATGTTTACTCGACAAAGATTCCGCCCGAGATAAGAGTCTTAATGCAAATGTGATTACGATGTGTAGCGTCGTGTATGTTAAAAACGCGCACAGGCAGGGACGGGCAAAACTTGGACCACCCAAAGGAGGATATTATTATGTCTAGAGTGAAGTAAAATTTAAGTGTTTTGTTTAGTGTGTGTATGTGTGTGTGTGTGTGTGTGTGTGTGTGTGTGAAAAGAGAGAGAGGTAGGTCAAGGATTATTGCATCATATTTACTATACGCTTACACACCTTTTCGTCCTCTAGGCACCGTTGTGGGTCGATGACCTGTGCCCGGGTGGGCTATTCCCCGTAAAAAAAATAAAAAAAAAATTACACACACACACACACACACACCTAAAAAAACTCTCTTAGCTCTTTCCTAAACTTCAAAAACTACTTTCACCATATCAAACTCTCTCGCTCTCTCCACCTCTCCCCTTGGCTTTCCTTAGATGCCAGACTATTCCGGGTATAATTTATTTCCAACCGGCATATATCCCCGACCGAAATCTGAATACAGGGCCCCCACGCGACCCGGAACTGTACCTCCAACCCAAGCCGTAATTATTTCCTCTGTGATTGGATTGGGTGTTGCGCTGGCGGAATTGGTGGGCGCGGGAGATTTGATTGGTTTCGAGAAAATGATTCGGTCTGTGATTGGATTCTTAATATGCGAGGAAACCTTCTGTGATTCACATGAGTTGGACGGATTATGTGTTAAGGGGGAAGATGTGATGATAAAAATAAGAATAATAAAGCAGTGAATAAGAGAGAGAGAGAGAGTAAACGAAGCAAGAGATAGATGAATATAAGGAAAGAGAATTAGATTATTACTTGGGAAATAAGATCAGTGGTGGTGTACGTAGGTCGGGGAGAGAGAGAGAGAGAGAGAGAGAGAGTAAACGAAGCGAGAGATAGATGAATATAAGGAAAGAGAATTAGATTATTACTTGGGAAATAAGATCAGTGGTGGTGTACGTAGGTCGGGAGAGTAAACGAAGCGAGATAGATGAATATATAAGAAGAATTAGGTGTTATTGCTTGATAAGATCAGTGGTGGTGTGCATGGGTCGGGAGAGTGAGAGTGAGAGAGGAAATGCAAGCAGGGAATGGATAGATAAGGAAGAAGTGGGTGTTACTTGGAAATAAGATCAGTGGTGGTGTGCGTAGGTCCGGAGAGTGAGAGGGCTGAGAGAGAGAAGCAAGCGAGAGATAGATGAATATAAGGAAAGAGGAATTAGATTGTGCCAGGAAATAAGATCCGTGGTGGTGTACGTGGGTCAGGAGAGTAAACGAAGCAAGAGATAGATGAATATAAGGAAAGAGAATTAGATTATTACTTGGGAAATAAGATCAGTGGTGGTGTACGTAGGTCGGGGAGAGAGAGAGAGAGAGAGAGAGAGAGAGAGAGAGAAACAAAGGAAAGACAAGGGGCATAATAATAATGATACAATAAATATAGTGTAAAGGCCATTAGAGGAATATTATTACCATCATCAGCAGGTTAACAAGTTCCTTTAATCAAGAGAGAAAGATTGTAGCCTGCGAACAAGAAAAGGAGATATAATTGGTCGAAAACTCGCAATGGAGCGACAAAACGAGACGTGATTGGCCAGTAACTCGCCAGATGTCACTGGTTAAAGAATAATTTTCGAACGAAAAAGGAAAGACGTCATTCGTCAAACACTCGCATGAGAACGAAAAAGAAGCTATGTCATTGGTCAAAAAATCGTGTAGGCACTATGAAACGAGACGTGATTGGTTAAAGGTCGGCAAATATTTGATGTAGTTGCCAGATGCGCGTGAAAGACAAAAAAGTCATGTGTAACTTCAAGAACGAGGGAAAGCGTCCCTGGAGAAAGCCAGAGGTGGGTGACCTTCGCTCGACGGGAGTTTTTCGCAGTCATGAAAATGTAAACATACACATTCCCATATGCATACGTACACAGACACACACACACAACTCGATAAAAAGCACACACGAATAAACAACAATGTATAATTACAGAAATATAATATATTACTGCTAAACTCATGCATATGTACACAAGAAACTTACACACACACACACACACACACACACACTCTATTACACAAATATCCACATTTACTTATGTAAAAAAACAAAGACCCACACATGTTCTCTCTCTCTCTCTCTCTCTCTCTCTCTCTCTCTCTCTCTCTCTCATCAAACTTATCCTTCATCATTATTTTTTTTAACCGGTACCGCCATAGACCAGAAGATAATCCGGACAAAATTAATTGGCGGTCTCCGGGTCCTGTGTTGAACGGCGGCAGTGTGGAGCCTTGATTAAACCCGGCCAGACACACACGGTAATTGCTCCTATGTATTTCCAAATAAATTTTTAGAGTTGCTGGGAATTTATGGGGAAAGAAATCGAAGTGAGATGAAATTGGCTGAGAAATACTTGAATCTGGGGTGACGGTAGAGAAATAATTTATTTATTTATTTATTTATTTTTGTTTTTCAATGGAGATAAAATTTTGCTGTTTGTTTTATTGTTTAAGAAAATTAAGTTAATTTATGATTTATTTAATACTTGTGAAATACGATAATGTAATACGTGATCGTTGTTAAGGTAAATTAGTATTTTTATCTTTTAGTTAACTTTGATTTATTTCTCAAATATTATTATTTTTTTCATAATTTTTGGAGTTATTTAAGGAAAAAATGGACTTACAATTACTTATATACGAGGAAAAAAAGTTATTTATGATTAATTATATAAGAGAAAATGTGGCTATTAATTATAAGAGTAAAAGTGAGTTACGAATAATTTAGTGAAAGTAAATTAATTAAGGTAAGGAAATACTTGACCTGGATTAGGTAGAGGAATAACTCGCTTGTAGTTAACTCTGATAAATCCTCAAATAAATCCCTTTTAGTCTTTTCCTAATTATATAAGAGACGAGAGCGATTTACAATTAGTTACATCCAACATGGAGGAAATGGTCTTGTTAAGGCTTGGCTCTAGTGGTTGTTGGTGGAATATATTGGTATTAGTTGTTTGTCTGTGTGTGTGTGTGTGTGTGTGTGTGTGTGTGTGGCCGAGGAAGGTAATTGCCTCAAGCGTTTTGTTGTCGCTGTTGCTTGTGCTTTGAAGTGGCTATAGAGAGATGAACTCATTGACCACACACACACACACACACACACACACACACACACACACACACACACACACACACACACACACACACACACACACACACACACACACACACACACACACACACACACACACACACACACACACACACACACACACACACACACACACACACACACACACACACACACACACACACACACACACACACACACACACACACACACACACACACACACACACACACACACACACACACACACACACACACACACACACACACACACACACACACACACACACACACACACACACACACACACACACACACACACACACACACACACACACACACACACACACACACACACACACACACACACACACACACACACACACACACACACACACACACACACACACACACACACACACACACACACACACACACACACACACACACACACACACACACACACACACACACACACACACACACACACACACACACACACACACACACACACACACACACACACACACACACACACACACACACACACACACACACACACACACACACACACACACACACACACACACACACACACACTGGGATATTGTCTTGTGTTTTGTTAAGAGAAAATCTTCATGATATCGACATTACGAGGCTAACCAGTACAGTCTTCAGGGTATATAATGATAGCTAAAGAAGAGTAACTTATGCCTCAAACAAGGCTAGAGATACAGGCAAAAGATACCGTGTTTATAGTATTAGATTTAGCAGATACCTTGGTCAAGTAATTGGGGATGAAGGGATAATGGTAGAGAAATTAATGACTACAAAGGGGAAGCACAGACTGGGAACAATGAATTAAATTAAAAGCTGTGTTGCCCCATGGGAGATGCAGAAACGGGGGGATGGGTAAACGCAACATGAAAACGTTTGTAGGTGAGGCAGAGGTCCCTAACTCTAACACGCACACACGCATGCACGCATGCACGCACGCACGCACACACACATGCACGCACACGTTGATAATAACAAAACTGATTGATTGTATGAAGAAGGATATGCTCCTTTAGGGCGTTTCATTGTTGAGAGAGAGAGAGAGAGAGAGAGAGAGAGAGAGAGAGACCCCTTTGTCATTCGTTATAAAAAGAAAGACACATACTAATGTAAACACAGCTCAGAGCAGGAGCCACCATCACCGTCATCATCACCACCACAGCAAGAGCCACCACCATCACCACCAAAGCAGGAGCCACCGTCACCGTCATCACAACCACAGTAAGAGCCACCATCACCACCATCACCAGCACAGCAGGAACCAGGGTAGGAGGATGAAGAAGGAGGAGAAGGAGGAAGAAGGAGGAAGAAGGAGGGGAAGGAGAAAGAAGTATGGAAGAAGGTTAACACGAAGAACCGGAATGTCCCAGAGCATAGCCAGGAGGCAGAGGAAGAGGAAGGAACGGGGGGTAGGAGGAGAAGGAAGAGGAGGAGGAGATGGAGGAAGGAGGAAGCAGAGAATAAGGAGGAGGAAGAGAATGAAGAGGAGGAGGAAGAGAATGAGGCGGAGGAAGAGAATGAGGAGGAGGAAGAGAATGAAGAGGAGGAAGAGAATGAAGAGGAGGAAGAGAATGAGGAGGAGGAAGAGGAGAAGGGAGAGGAGGAAGAGGAGAAGGGAGAGGGAAGACTTTATACCCTCTGGCTCAGTAGGTGGGACAACTTCCGACTCTCATCAGGTCGTCGTCAACTGGGGGCTGTCCTCCCCTGATCCACTATGCTCTTCGCTGCCCTTCACTGACTCACTCTCTCTCTCTTTTCTTCTTTCTTTCTCTCTTTTTTCTCCGTCTACCTATGTATGTTACTCTCTCTCTCTCTCTCTCTCTCTCTCTCTCTCTACCTACACAGACACACCAGCTCCAGCCATTTTCATCCATATGTTTGAACTAAAAAAAAAAAAAAATCTTACATTTCCATAATTATATTCCAGGCACGAGTTGGTGCTACTAATTTAAACTACTTGGCTCCACATCCGGGCGACACCGAGCAAGATATTAAAATTTCAAATCCATAAGAGTTTTTAAAGATGAAATTTTGTTCCCGCAACACGTATTTTGTTTTATTTATTTAGGGAAACAAATATAGAAAAAATATAGGTGGGATTTTATGTACGCAGAGGGTAACAGACAGACAGACAGACAGACAGACAGACAGAGACAGAGACAGAGACACACACAGGAAAACAGATTTAAACGGATATAAATAAAAAAACAATTCACATAAGCGCAAATAAGGTACACATGATGACGTGTATGACAACAACACTGTCACGGGACCAAGAGGATTAGTGAGGATAAAGGAAAAATTGAAATGTAGTGTTGGCAGAGACCTGAAAAATAGAACGTACAAGAATATCTCTCTCTCTCTCGATGGAATTAAAACTGAACGAATGAAACTGGGAGTTATATTGTTATCTAAGCCGTGGAGAGAGAGAGAGAGAGAGAGATATGTATTTCATCTCACAATACAAAAGTATAACATGACACCTAACATAACCTAACCTAAAGTAACATTAATCCCTCAGTGACCTCGTGTACTATTGACCTCAGTAGTCAGTGACCGTGTACTATTGACCTCAGTAATCAGTAATCTCGCGTACTATTGACCTCAGTAATCAGTGACCTCGTGTACTATTGACCTCAGTAATCAGTAATCTCGTGTACTGTTGGCCTCAGTAATCAGTAATCTTGTGTACTATTGACCTATCAGTGACCTCGTGTACTATTGACCTCAGTAGTCAATGAACCTCATTTACCATTGACCTCAGTAGTCAATGACCTCGTTTACCATTGACCTTATGCCTGTAAAGTCACCTCACTAACCCCCCCCCCCCTTGGTCCAGGTAATTGGTTCATTATACACACACCTGCGAGCCTTAAGCAGGTAGGAGAATTGTGGTGGGAGAGGTGCTGCTCCTTATACCTGCTCAGGTGAGTAGTGTAGTAGGCTGCGGAGGGTGTGGGGTGGGGGTGTGGGGGGTAATGGATGGTGGGGGGTGGGGGTAGGAGTGTGGGGATTATTATATAAGAACTCTGCGCCATAATAATGTGTTTGTCTTACACCATAATAGTGTTTTTCTCTTACTTGCACCACAATACTTTACCTTCACCATAAGAACTTCTCCTTGCACCTTAATACTTCTATTTGTCCAGCACGTCAACATCTTTCTGCACCACAACACCTCCACCCTTTACCACAATATGTCTGCCCCGCACCACAAACATCACCGCCCCGCACCACCAAAGCATTTTCGCCCCCACCACAACACCTGCGCCACAACAACAGATACAGAAGCTGGGTTTCACCTCAGGTAAATACTAACAGTAAATGTCAAGAGGCCACAGGAGCAGAACCGTGTGTGTGTGTGTGTGTGTGTGTGTGTGTGTGTGTGTGTGGACAGTTTCCTTAGACCTATATGTATTTCTTCGTATGAACGTAGCGTCTGTATGTATGACAACCCATAAGACATATCGCAACACACTCCCACACCCACAAGAAAACAAACCCCCGCAACGCACGCACGCACACACATCTCACTAATGTTGACGCAGCTGAGCAAACAAATAACCATTTCGCTACTATATGCCAGACGCTCCCCCGGCTTGACACAACCACTCTCCCTGCTTACCTACCAGCCCCCCCTTCCCACTGACTTAGTAGAAGAATTTGAAGTAGCAAAACGCCTGAACAAACTAACATTAAAACGCTCTACCACCCCCATTGACTTACCAATGAAACTCTTCAAGGAGTTCTCCCCGGAGCTTGCTAAAACCCTATGCTCCATCATCAATGCTTCTCTCAGTCAAGCCAGATGCCCAGCTGACTGGAAGACCTCTTATGTATCACCAGTGCCCAAGTCAACCAGCCCACAATCCTTAAATCAGCTACGACCTATTGCAATCACCCCAATACCCTGCCTAATCTGTGAAAGTTTTGTGTTCGACTGGGCTTATGCTGATATTGCAGGAGTCGTAGACCCTCAGCAATTTGGCAACATGAAAACTTCCTCCACCACTCACTGTCTTGTCAGCTTTCTCGATTACATATACCCATAACATACTCGAAACGAAACGTCTGTAGCACAACCGCCTTCGTGATTTCACTAAAGCGGTGGGCCTGGTCGACCACAATATAATCATCAACAAGCTATTGACCTCGGGCTTCGGAAGTCTTGTACCATAACTTACAGACTTCCTCAGTGACCGACGCCAAGCTGTGCAGCACGCTTCCGAGGGGCTGTCTCCACCTTGCAGTCACTCACCTGTGGCGTCCCCCAAGGCACCAAGATGGGACCACTCTGCTTCCTTATGGTCATCAATGATGCCCTAAGAGAAACCCCTGCTCGCTGGAAATATGTCGACGACTCCACCATTGGGATCAGCGTCCACTACCACCACCTGCTGCTGCTGTTGCATCTACAGTATCAACTCCCCCATAGTCCACCACCACCTGCTGCTACACCTACAGGATCACCTCCCCCATAGTCCACCACCACCACCTGCTGCTGCTGCACCTATAGGATCACCTCCCCCCAGTCCACTACCACCACCTGCTGCTGCTGCTGCACATACAGGATCAACTTCCCCACGCCCACTACCACCACCTGCTGCTGCACCTACAGAATCAACTCCCCCACAGTCCACCACCACCACCTGCTGCTGCTGCACCTACAGGATCAACTCCCCCACAGTCCACCACCACCACCTCCTGCTGCTGCTGCTGCACCTACAGGATCAACTGCCCCACAGTCCACCACCACCACCTGCTGCTGCCACTGTGCCTACAGGATCACCTCGCCCATAGTCCACCACCACCAACTGCTGTTGCTGCTGCACCTACAGGATCAACTCCCCCACAGTCCACTACCACCATCACCTGCTGCTGCTGCTGCTGCTATTGTTGCTGTTGTTGCTGCACCTAAGGCATCAACTTTCCCACAGTCCACCACCACTCTGCAGCTGCACCTACAGGATCAACTACCCCACAGTCCACCACCACCTGCTGCTGCACCTACAAGATCACCTCCCACACAGTCCACCACCACCACCTGCTGCTGCACCTACAAGATCAACTCCCCCACAGGCCGCCGCCACCACCACCTGCTGCTGCTGCTGTTGTTGCTGCTGCTGCTGTTGTTGTTGCTGCTGCTGCTGCTGCACCTACAGGATCAACTCCCCCAAAGTCCACTACCACAACCTGCTCCTGCTGCTGCACCTACAGGATCAACTCCACCACAGTCCACCACCAGCTGCTGCTGCTGCTGCTGCTGCTGTTGCTGCTGCTGCTGCTGTTGTTGCTGCTGCTGCTGTTGTTGTTGTTGTTGCTGCTGCTGCACCTACAGGATCAACTCCCCCAAAGTCCACAACCACCACCTGCTGCTGTGGCTGCACCTACAGGATCAACTCCCCCACAGTTCACTACCATCACCTGCTGCTGCTGCATCTACAGGATGAACTCCCCCCCAGTCTACTGCCACCACCTGCTGCTGCTGCTGCTTATGTTGTTGTTGTTGTTGTTGTTGTTGTTGTTGTTGTTGTTGTTGTAGTTGTTGTTGTTGCTGTTAGGTTCTGGATAATAAGTTCAATATACAGGAGAGAACATAAACACCTGTATAGATGTTGTAGGTTCGATTTACTGGATCAGAGATATGTACACAAGGAGAGTAGCGCTCCTCAGCTTGGCTGCCTGCCAACTACTATAGACGACGTATGGCAAGTGAGACATTAGCAGCTTCCATACGTCGCCAGGCACACTAATTAAGCATGTGGGATATGGTAATTACATTGCCACACGCTACTAGCTAGGCTGAATAAATAATACATAAATGGAGCACATACATAATATACATACATAATATATAATCCAGCATACATAATATACACACACCTCCCTCCCCCCTATACGCTCATAGCAAAGTCTTGAGCGGACCTTTTCTTTTGGATCCGTTCTGAGCATCGAGGGACTTCATCACTGGGAAGGGTATGGGACTCAACACTGGTGGCGGGGCCAGCAGAAGGCATCGTTACGGGGCGGAGAAAACGGCGGTTCCTCCACCACACACGACCACTGGGTAACCGCACTTGGTAGTCCCGTGACCTACCGAGACCCATGACTACGCCTACTTTGTCCCAACTTAGGGAGGTCGGGTCCTGAACACGGACTTGGGTGCCGACACTCAACCTGGGGAGAGAACGGGCGTGGTCGTTGTAGCGGGCGACGACGTCCTGAACACGTTCGGCGGCTCGGCGATCACAATCCTCTGTCTTGGCCTGCCACTCCTTGGAGAAGGATTGAGGGTGAGCAGGGACACAAGAACGAAGGGGGCGTCCATACAAAACCTGGGCAGGGGAGCGTCCGGTGTAGTTAGGTGTGTTGCGGAGTTCAAGAAGACCCCGGTCGAAGGCCTCGCAGTCAATGTTCCCAGAAGGGGCCACCTTAAGGATGAGGTGCTTCAGGGATTTGACAGCAGCCTCAGCGTGGCCGTTGGACTGCGGGTAATGGGGCGATGACAACACATGCCGGACTCCCCATCGGTCAAGGAACACAGCAAAGTCCCGGCTTGTGAACTGAGGCCCTCCGTCGGTTCGCAGGCGTACAGGAACGCCCACGTCACGGAAGTAGTGGCGGAACTTGCTGATGGTGGCGGCAGACGTCGTGTCATTACCGCACTTGATGACAACCGGCCAACCAGAGAGACGGTCGACGATAACAAGGAAGGACTTTCCTGACACACAGAAAAAGTCGGCCGACACAGACTCAAAGGGGCGGGTGGGGTTGTCGTCACTCATGAAGGGTTCCTGCTGCTGGCTGGGTTGTAGTACGTGGCGGGGCTTACACACCTGGACAGCATTGGAGATGTCGGGGTCGATGCCAGGCCGGAACACAGTCTGTCTTGCACGCCGTTTGGTGGCCTCGGCTCCACAGTGACTGTCGTGGAGGCGAGCCAAGGGATGGAGACTTGAAGCAGCAGGGACAACTACCGAAGGAGAGGTGTCACTGGCCAGAGGTAGGGGTAGGGCGGCAGCAAGGTAGTTGCTGCTCCCTTCGTGCACCCTGTTGGCGTATTTTACCTCGAGAATCGGTGTTGGGAAGTCCTAGGAGATGATGGCCAAATCTTGGCAATGTCTGTAGGACAGCAAAGGAGTCGGGACACCATTATGCACGTCAATCCAGGCCTGACACGACCTGTTGCCAAAGGTGACATGTGCATAGAGTGAACCCAGGGCTGGGGCCATCTGTGAACCATCTGCCGTGACGCAGAGGTCCTTGGGAGGCGGTCCTAGATCGCTTGGAGAGAGCCCCAAGCATTGCAAATGCTGGGGACCGATGACTGTAGCATCAGCGCCGGTGTCAGGCAACATCTGAAGACGGGATGACACACCGCCGTAGGTCACGATGACGCTGATGGACTGGGGGACTTTGGTCCTGGGATGCGAGGAGTACACCCTCCTAATATGGGTCGGGCTTTGTCCAGGGTCACCGTGCCTCTGATTTGGCGACTGTGGGCGGCCCTCACTGGTGGAAGGGCGCTGCTGCCTCCGCCGACGCTGTCCCTTGGGTTTGTTGGTCGGACAACACTTGTCGTAGTGGCCCAGACGACCGCACACATTGCACTGGACGTGTTTGGCTGGGCACCGTACTGTGAGCGACCAGTGGCCCTTACGGTCACAACTGTTGCAGGTAGACTGAGCAGCTGGACACACCTGTGTTCCGTGCTGCTTACCACAGTTGTTACAAAATGAACCGGGCGTGGACGAGGTGGGCGAAGGCGTAGGAGCAGACTTCGTGTCCTTCTTGTACCGGGACACAGCGCGTACAGCTGTAGGGGGAGCTCGGATGGCAGAGGTGGCACACCTGGCAGCCTCATAGGAGCGACATATCGTCAACACATCCTTGAGAGAAGAGGAAGAGTCGAGGGAGGTGAGGCGCTGGACAAGTTCCTCGTCCTTAACACCCATCAAGATCACCTGCTTCAACTGGGTCTCCTCGCACTGCTGGTGGTGGCCTAGACATATATCTACCTCTTCCGAGGCTCTCTTAAGACGTACATAAAAGGCGTCAAAAGACTCACCCTCCATCTGTCTGCAGCTAAACAATTCCCTCCTGAGCACAGCTTCATTCTGCTGTCCTTTGATGTGCCGTTGTAGAATGTCCAGTACCTCCTCTACAGACAACGAAGAGGTCGGAGGTACCTGCAACGTATGTTCCAAGACACGCTGAATTTCCAAGGACAGGCACATACGCAGCTGGATGAGTTGTTTAGGCTGTGACAAACTCTGGAGATCCACCATTGTAGAATAATCAGTCCACCGTCGCCGCCATTCACGAAAAGTCTGGAAAGTCACATCAGGCTTCAAGATGGGCGGTGTTTGAGCTGCTGCTTTAGGTGGGGCTGGGGGGCGTGAAAGAAGCATTGATGAGGTATCTGAACCAGTCAGTACCGAGGCAGTGTTAGAGCCAGGGGCTTGGTTAACAGTGAGGCGAGATATCAAGGCTTCAAACCGTGCACTGTCTTCCAATCTCCGTTGGTGGTCTCTCTCTGCCTCTGCTTGCCTTCTGTGTTCATCCGCCACACGTCTGTTAGCTTCATCCTCGCGCCTTTCATCTCTCATAAACTTCATTAAAGCAATTATCTCTGGAGACAACGCTGAATATTGAGGTGAAGGGCTGCGCGATGTTGTGGGAGCTGGAGCGTCGTGGTCGGCCATGTCATCCATCTCTGCGGGGCTATCATCCGCCTCACTCATCCAGGCGGCGCTGGCTCCACGGCTACGTAAGGCACGAGACATAACTACTTCATCTGTGTACTGTGTCTTAAATCAGTGTTGACCGGTCAGCCCGTCGTATCAACAAGATTTCAGACAAAAAAAATTAATTAAATACACAGATAAGTAGGTTATATATATAAAATATATATAAGGGAGCCGCGCGGTCAGCGAGTGTTAGTACATGTATGTGTGTGTGTGTCCCGGGCAGGAGCGTCTCGCCTCGAGCTGTGAGGGGGTGTGGAGGCGACGCTGTGAGGGGGGGGGTGGAGACGGCGAGAAGCGTCAGTCACCCTCTGGACGCAGTCAGAGAAGGGTGCACTGAACTCTACTCCCCACAAATGCCCAGAACATGCCGTATACCTTGGGAATCCGTTAAAACAAGGTCACACATGAATGGCACGAAACACACAATGCACTAAACACTTCACAGAAAATCACTGTCACTGACACTGCTCAAAGTTGCTAAATTCTTCGAGGTCGGGTGGCGGTTGGTTGACACAGGGCAGGAGTCCATAAGCCGGCTTTCCACAAACTTTGCACTATCACTCGTAATTATCCAGTAAAACTACGCACTGCGCCATGTTAGGTTCTGGATAATAAGTTCAATATACAGGAGAGAACATAAACACCTGTATAGATTTTGTAGGTTCGATTTACTGGATCAGAGATATGTACACAAGGAGAGTACCGCTCCTCAACCTGGCTGCTTGTCAACTACTATAGACGACGTATGGCAAGTGAGACATTAGCAGCTTCCATACGTCGCCAGGCACATTAATTAAGCAAGTGGGATATGGTAATTACATTGCCACACGCTACTAGCTAGACTGAATAAATAATACATAAATGGAGCACATACATAATATACATACATAATATATAATCCAGCATACATAATATACATACAGTTGCTGCCGCTGCTGCTGCTGCTGGATCAACTCCACCACAGTCCACCACCACCTGCTGCTGCTGCACCTACAGGATCACCTCCCCAACAGTCCACCATCACCACCTGCCGCCATTGCACCTACAGGATCAACTCCCCCACAGTCCACTACCACCATCACCTGCTGCTGCTGCTATTGTTGCTGTTGCTGCTGCACCTAAGGCATCAACTTTCCCACAGTCCACCACCACTCTGCAGCTGCACCTACAGGATCAACTACCCCACAGTCCACCACCACCTGCTGCTGCACCTACAAGATCACCTCCCCCACAGTCCACCACCACCTGCTGTTGCTCCTGCACCTACAGGACAAACTCCCCCACAGTATACCACCACCAACTGCAGCTGCTGCTGCACCTACAGGATCAACTCCCCCACGGTCCACCGCCACCACCTGCCGTTACTGCTGCACCTACAGAATCAACTGCCCCACAATCCACTACCACCACCTGCTGCTGCTGCTTATGTTGTTGTTGTTGTTGTTGCTGCTGGTGGTGCAGCTGCTGCACCTACAGGATCAACTCCACCACAGTCCACCACCACCACCTACTGTTGCTGCTACTGCACTTACAGGATCAACTCCCCCACAGTACACTACCACCACCTGCTGCTGCTCTTGTTGTTGTTGCTGCTGCTGCACTTACAGGATCACCTCCCCCACAGTCCACCATCACCACCTGCTGCCATTGCAAATACAGGATCAACTCACCCACAGTCCACTACCACCACCTACTGCTGCTGCACATACAAGATCACCTCCCCCACAGTCCATCACGACTTGGTGCTGCGGCTGTACCTTCAAGATCAACTCCCCCACAGTCAACCACCACCACCTGTTGCTGATGCTGCAGCTACAGGATCAACTCCCCCCACAGGCCACCACCACCACCTGCTTCTGCACCTACAGGATCAACTTCCCCACAGGCCGCCGCCACAACCACCTGCTGCTGCTGCTGCTGCTGCTGCTGCTGCTGCTGCTGCTGTTGTTGTTGCTGCTGCACCTACAGAATCAACTCCCCCAAAGTCCACTACCACCACCTGCTCCTGCTGCTACACCTACAGGATCAACTCCCCCACAGTCCACTACCATCACCTGCTGCTGCTGCTATGTTGTTGTTGCTTTCAGTTGCTGCACCTACAGGATCAACTCCCCCACAGTCCACTACCAACACCTGCTGCTGCTGCATCTACAGGATCAACTAGCCCACAGTCCACTACCACCACCTGCTGCTGCTGCTTATGTTGTTTTTGCTTTCAGCTGCTGCACCTACAGGATCAACTCCACCACAGACCACCACCACCTGCTGCTGCTGCTGCACCTACAGGATCAACTCCCTCCCCCCCAATCCACCACCACCACCTGCTGTTGCTGCTGCACCTACAGGATCAACTCCCCCACAGTCCACCATCACCACCTGCTGCTGCTGCTGCACCTACAGGATCACCTCCCCCACAGTCCAGTACCACCATCACCTGTTGCTGCTGCTACTGCTGCTGCTGCACCTACAGGATCAACTCACCCACAGTCCACCACCACCACCACCTGCTGCTCCTGCTGCTCCTACAGGATCAACTCCTGCACAGTCCTCACCACCTTGCTGCCACCTACAGGACCACAACTCCCACAGTCCACCACCACTCACCTCTGCTCCTGCACCTACAGGATCACATCCCACATAATCCACCACCACCACCTGCTGTTGCTGCTCCAACTAAAGGATCAACTCCCCCACACTCCACACCACCTCACCACCTGCTGCTGCTGTTGCACCCACAGGATCACCTCCCCCACAGTCCACCAATACCACCTGCTGCTGACACTGTGCCTACAGGATCCCCTCCCTCACCAGTCCACCATCACCACCTGCTGCTCCTGCACCTACAGAATCAACTCCCCCACAGTCCACCACCATCACCTGCTGCTGCACCTACAGGATTACATCCACCACAGTCCACCACCATCACCTGCTGTTGCTGCTCGTACAGGATCAACTCCCCCACAGTCCACCACCACCACCTGCTGCACCTACAGGATCAACTCCCCCACAGTCACCACCACCACCTTCTGCTGCTGCACTTACAGGATCACCTCCACCAATAGTCCACCACCACCACCTGCTGTTGCTGATGCACCTACAGGATCAACTCCCCCACAGTCCACCATCACCACCTGCTGCTGCTGCTGCACCTACAGGATCACCTCCCCCACAGTCCATCATATGTTGCTGCTGCTGTTGTTGCTGCTGCTGTTGTTGCTGCTGCACCTAAGGAATCAACTCCCCCACAGTCCACCACCACTCTGCAGCTGCACATACAGGATCAACTACCCCACAGTCCACCACCACCTGTTGCTAAACCCACAGATCACCTCCTCAACAGTCCACCATCACCACCTGCCGCCATTGCACCTACAGGATCAACTCCCCCACAGTCCACTACCACCATCACCTGCTGCTGCTGCTGCTGCTATTGTTGCTGTTGCTGCTACCCCTAAGGCATCAACTTTCCCACAGTCCACCACCACTCTGCAGCTGCACCTACAGGATCAACTACCCCACAGTCCACCACCCCCTGCTGCTACACCTACAGGATTACGTCCCCCACAGTCCACCACCACCACCTGCTGCTGCACCTACAGGATCAACTCCCCCACAGGCCGCCGCCACCACCACCTGCTGCTGCTGCTGTTGTTGCTGCTGCTGCTGTTGTTGTTGTTGCTGCTGCTGCTGCACCTACAGGATCCACTCCCCCAAAGTCCACTACC
>NW_024740641.1:0-5340 GCF_018991925.1 Homarus americanus | reverse complement strand
CATTGTTATACTCGAACAGGGACTTTGTTGTTCTCGATCGAGGACTTTGTATACCGATTAGGGGCTTTGTTATACTCGATGAGGGTTTTGTTTACTCGACAAGGGGACTCTTTATTCGACCAGGGACTTTATTATATATTCGATCAGGACTTTGATATACTCGATAAGGGACTTTGTTATACTCAACCAGAGAACTTGTTATACTTGATCAGGGGATATGTTATACGCGATCAGGGACTTTTATACTCGACCAGAGGACATTGTCATACTCGATGAGGGATATGTTATACTCGATGAGGGACTTTTGTTATACTCAACCAGGGGACTTTGTTATTCTCGATCAGGGGACTTTTTTATACTTCGATCAGGGGACTTTTCATATACTCGATCAGGGACTGTTTATACGCAATGGACTTTGTTATACTCGATGAGGGGCGCCAGATTATACTCGATCAGGGACTTTGTTATACTCAACCAAGGGACTGTTATACTCGATCAGGGGACTTTTTATACTCGACCAGAGGACTTTGTTATACCCTATCAGGGGACTGTTATACTCGACCAGGGACTTTTATACTTGACCAAGCTGGCCTTTGTTATACTCAATAGGGGCGGCCTTTGTTATACTCGATCAGGGGACTTTGTTATACTCGACCAGGGGAACTTTGTTATATGCGATCAGGGGACTTTTTTATACTCGACCAGGACTTTTGTTATGGACCAGGGACTTTGTTATACTCGATTAGGAACTGTTATAAACGATCCAGGGAACTTTGTTACGCCTTGTCCAGGGACTTTGTTATATACTCGATCAGGGATATGATATACTCGATCACGGGACTTTGTTATATGCTCAACCAGGGACTGTTATACTCGATCAGGGACTTTTATACTCGACAGAGGACTTTGTTATACTTTCGATCAGGGGATATGTTATACTCGATCAGGACTTCATTATACTCGATGAGGGGCTTTGTTATACCCGACCAGGACGTTGTTATACTCGATCAAAAGGTACTTTGTTATACCGATCAGACTTCATATAATCGATCAGGACTTTGCTATCTCATGGAGACTTTGCTATACCGACCAGGGGCCTGTTGTACCATTATGGGACTTTGTTATGAGGAGATATGTTATACGCGATCAGGGGACTTTTAATCTCTACCAGGACTTTGTTATACTCGATGAAGGATATGTTATACTCGATCCAGGGGACTTTGTTACTGCTCAACCAGAACTTTTATAAACCAAGGGACTTTTATAGCAACGGCCTTGTTATACACTCAAGAGGGCCCTTGTATACTCGATCAGGGACTTTGTTATACTCCAGACAGGGACTTTGCTAAACGCGATCAGGGGACATTTTTATACTCGACCAGAAGGACCTTATACTCAATCAGGATATATTTTTACTCGACCAGACTTTGTTATACCCAATGAGGACATTATGTGGTCAGGGACTGTGATATACGCGATCAGGGACTCTTTTATATACTCGACCAGAGGACTTTGTTATACTCGATCAGATATGTTATACTCGATCACGGCACTTTGTATAAGAGGACTTTCTAGATCAAGGGACTTTGTTATACTGGGACTTTTTTATACTCGACCAGAGGACTTTGTTATACTCGATCAGGGGATATGTTATACTCGATCACGGCACTTTGTTATGCTCAACCAGGAGACTTTGCTATACATGATCAAGGGACTTTGTTATATTTGATCAGGTTCTATATTATACTCGATGAGGGGACTTTGTTATACTCGATCATGGGACTATGTTATACTCGACCAGGAGACCTTGTTATACGCGATCAGGGGACTTTTTTATACTCGACCAGAGGACTTTGTTAATCTTGATCAGGGGATATGTTATACTCGATCAGGGGACTTTGTTATACTCAACCAAGGCACTTTGTTATTCTCGAACAGGGGACTTTGTTGTACTCGATCAGGGGACTTTGTTATACTCGATTAGGGGCCTTTATAATACTCGACCAGGAGACTTTTTTATACATGATCAGGGGACTTTGTCACACTCGACCAGAGGCCTTTGTTATACATGATCGGGGGACTTTGTTATACTCGATCAGTGGACTTTCCTATATTTGACCAATGGACTTTGCTATACTCGATGAGGGGCCTTTGTTTTACTCGATTAGCGGACTTTGTTATATTCGACTAGTGGACTTTGTTATACTCGATCAGGGGACTTTTTTATACTCGACCAGAGGACTTTGTTATACTCGATCAGGGGACTTTGTTATACTCGATCAGGGGACTTTTTTATACTCGACCAGAGGACTTTGTTATACTCGATCAGGGGAATGTGTTATACTCGATCAGGGGACTTTGTTTTACTCTATTAGGGGACTTTGTTATACTCGATCAGGGGACTTTGTTGTAATCGATCAGGGGACTTTGTTATGCTCGATCTATGGACTTTGTTATACAGGGCCAGGGGACTTTTTTATACTCGATCAGGGGACTTTGATATAATGGACCAGGGGACTTTTTTATACTCGATCAGGGGACTTTGTTATACTCGATCAGGGGACTTTTGTTATACTCGATCAGGACTTTGTTATACTCGAACAGAGGCCTTTGTTATAATCGATTAGGGGACTTTGTTATACTCGATAAGGGGACTTGGTTATACTCGATAAGGGAACTTTGTTCTACTCAACCAGAGAACTTTGTTATACTTGATGAGGGGATATGTTATAATCGATCAGGGGACTTTTTTATACTCGACCAGAGGACTTTTTTATACTCGATGAGGGGATATGTTATACTCGATCAGGGGACGTTTTTATACTTGACCAATGGACTTTGTTATACTCAATGACAGACGCTGTTATACTCGATCAGGACTTTGTTATATACTCGACCAGGGAGACTTTTGCTCTTGATCAGGGACTTGTCACGCACTCGACCAGAGGCCTTTGTTATACATGATCGGGGACTTTGTTGCTCTTTCGATCGGTGAACATTCCTATATCTGACCAATGGACTTTGCTATACTCATTCGAGGGCCTTTGTTTTACTCGATTAGGGGACTTTGTTATAATTCGACTAAGGGACTTTGTTACTTATGATCAGGGACTTTTCTCAACCAGAGGACTTTGTTACTCTCGATCAAGAGATAGTAATTGCTCTCGGTTCACGGGCGCTGTTTTACTCGATTAGGACTTTTACTCTCGATCAGGGACTTTGATATAATGGACCGAGGACTTTTGCTCTCGATCAGGGGACTTTGATATAATGGACCAGGGGACTTTTTTATACTCGATCAGGGGACTTTGTTATACTCGATCAGGGGACTTTGTTATAATCGATTAGGGGACTTTGTTATACTCGATAAGGGGACTTGGTTATACTCGATTAGGGGACTTTGTTATACTCAACCAGAGAACTTTGTTATACTTGATCAGGGGATATGTTATAATCGATCAGGGGACTTTTATACTCGACCAGAGGACTTTGTTATACTCGATGAGGGGATATGTTAAACTCGATCAGGGGACTTTGTTATGCTCAACCAGGGGACTTTGTTATACTCGATCAGGGGACTTTTATGCCGATCAGGGACTTTGTTATACTCGAGAGGGACTTTGTTATACTCAGTGGGACTTTTTATACTCGACCAGAGGACTTTGTTATACCTATCAGGACTGTTATACTCGACCAGGGGACTTTTATATGACCAATGGCCTTTGTTATACTCAATAGGGCCTATATTTGCGCCTCGATCGAGACTGTTATACTCGACCAGGGACTTTGTTTTTGTGATCAGGGGACTTTGTTATAGTCGATCAGAGGACTTTTTTATACTCGACCAGAGTACTTTGTTATACTCGACCAGGGCACTTTGTTATACGCAATCAGGGGACTTTTTTTATACTCGGCCAGAGGACTTTGTTATACTCGATCAGGGGATATGTTATACTCGATCACGGGACTTTGTTATGCTCAACCAGGGGACTTTGTTATACTCGATCAGGGGACTTTTTTATACTCGACCAGAGGACTTTGTTATACTCGATCAGGGGATATGTTATACTCGATCAGGGGACTTTGTTATACTCGATGAGGGGGCTTTGTTATACTCGACCAGGGGACGTTGTTATATTCGATCAAGGTACTTTGTTATACTCGTTCAGGGGACTTTGTCTTACTCGATCAGGGCCCTTTGTTATACTCGACCAGAGGATTTTGTTATAATCGATCAGGGGACTTTGTTTTATTCGATCAGGGGACGTTGTTATACTCGATCAGGGGACTTTTGTTATACTCGATCTGGGGAATTTGATATACTCGACCAGGGGCCTTTGTTATACTCGATCAGGGGACTTTGTTATACTCGATAAGGGGAATTTGTTATACACGATCAGGGAACTTTTGTATACTTGTCCAGGGGGCTTTGTTGTACTCGATCAGGGGACTTTGTTATGCTTGATCTGGTGACTTTGTTATACAGGGCCAGGGGACTTTTTTATACTCGATCAGGTGACTTTGTTATTCTGGACCAGGGGACTTTTTTATACTCGATCAGGGGACTTTGTTATAATCGATCAGGGGACTTTTGCTATACTCGATCAGGGGACTTAGTTATACTCGATTAGGGGTTTTTGTTATACTCGATGAGGGGGCTTTGTTATACTCGACAAGGGGACTTTGCTATACTTGACCAGGGGAGTTTGTTATACTCGATCAGGGGACTTTGTTATTCTCGACAAGGGATTTTTTATACTTGATCAGCGGACTTTGTTATACTCGATCAGGGGACTTTGTTATACTTTCGACCAGAGGAATTTGTTATCTTGATCGGGTATATGTTATACTCGACAAGGGGACTTTGCTATACTCGACCAGGGGAGTTTGTTATACTCGATCAGGGGACTTTGTTATTCTCGACAAGGGATTTTTTATACTTGATCAGCGGACTTTGTTATACTCGATCAGGGGACTTTGTTATACTCGACCTGGGGACTTTGTTATTCTCGATCAGGGGACTTTGTTATACTCGACCAGAGGAATTTGTTATACTTGATCAGGTGATATGTTATACTCGATTAGGGGACTTTGTTATACTCGATCAGGGGACTTTGTTATACTTGATTAGGGGACTTTGTTATACTCGACCAGGGGACTTCTTTATACTTGACCAATGGACTTTGTTATACTCAATGAGGGGCCTTTGTTATTCTCGATCAGGGGACTTTGTTGTACTCGTCCAGGGGACTTTTTTATTCTCGACCAGAGGACTTTGTTGTACTTGATCAGGGGATATGTTATACTGGATCAGGGGACTTTGTTATACTCAACAAAGGA
>NW_024740640.1:0-22711 GCF_018991925.1 Homarus americanus | reverse complement strand
CTTTATGGAATATTTACCTCTGTTTCATCTTTTTCTAGTACAAACGAAGACTGTATTAGAGAGGTCTTTCTCGCCTATTTTTTCCCACAGTGCAGTCTACGACAGTCTACGCTAAACTTTATATAATCTCTGTGTGCCTTCGTTATAATCCTAAGTGTGGGAGTCTTGAAGTCTTAAACGAGTCTTGGAGTGGGTCCTCCTTATTCCCTTCTCCTTTTATGCTCCTTCCTTCCCTGTATCTTTCTCACTTTCCTTCCATGTCTCTCTTGCCTACTCTCTCTATCTTCCCTTCTCTTTTATCTTTCTTTCTTCCTTTCTTTCCTCTCACTACCTCATTTATTCTGCCTTTCTTTATATTATTTGTTTTGCCAAGCCCCCTTCCCCCTGTCTTCACTCCCTACTTCACTCAGTCCTCTTTCCCACCTACCTTCCCTCTTTCCCACCTACCTTCCCTCCCTCCCTCCTTCATTCTACCTTGCCTTACCACACCTTCATTCACTCTCAGGAGGAGCCAGGCAGGTATTCTCTTGGTTACTGTTATGTTCCTCCCGCACCTACAAGTTTGGCAGAGTTTTGGCCCTTTGATGATCAGAGTGAGCTCCGAGCGCCTTAGTCCGCATCAGATACCTCTCTCTTCCTTCCTTCGTCTCTCTCCCCTCCTTCCCCTCCCACCTCCCCTTCGTCTCTCTCCCCTCCTTTTCCTCTCTCCCCTCCTTCCCCTCCCTCCCCCCCCTCTTCGTCTCTCTCTCCCCTCCACCCCTCAGATTCATGACTGCTCGCCTGCAATGACAAAGTTCTACAGTATACAGATTTGCATTGAAGACTTGGGGAGTATTTTGTGTGTGTGTGTGTGTGTGTGTGTGTGTGTGTGTGCTCTCCCCAAAGTGGTAAACAACCCTATAAAACTGACGACCAAAATACCGATGTGATTCTCCATTCAATTTCCAGAAAACACGTAGATAGTATTAATAGCACCACCATTACTCCCTGTTTAACTTTCCTGTATTGTTAATTAGTCGCTTCAAAGACATTAGTATCACCTGCTAATTGAGCGCTCATTTAATATCAATTTACACTGTATCAAACCAGTTACAGGTAAATGAAGGGCAATTATGGTTTAAATCTGACAAAGTAATCATTAATAAAGGTGAGAACTACTCCTGAAAGACTGGCAATATATACTTATGTATGTATGTATGTATGGATGTATGGATGTATGTATGTATGTATGTATGTATGTATGTATGTATGTATGTGTGTATAAAGACAAAAGCTAAAGTGCTACAGTGTCTCCCTTTTCCTGTGTGAGTTTATAGAGATGTAGGTATGTTTGTATGTATGTATGTATGTATGTGGTGTAATGGTCAGTATGTTCGTCTCGCAAACAAATGGACCCAGGTTCGATCCTCGGGCATTTGCCTCTGTCTACCCAACAGTAATTGGGGACCTGGATGTTAATCGATTTGCGGATCGTGTTCCGGGGTAATGGTTAGCCAATGCAGTTGACGAATTGTCCGGTCTTCTCGGACTATTCCTTGACACTGGGTCATGCAACTTAGTGTGCGGTTGTTGGGTTGGCGACAGCTTCTACACCTTAAACAAATTCACGCCTAAGTGGCTCTAGGGCGGGCCATCCTCGATTTCGATGGGCAACCATTATATATATATATATATATATATATATATATATATATATATATATATATATATATATATATATATATATATATATATATATATATATTTATTTATTTAAAATTCCCATCTCAATTACTTCTGTTTTCGTGTTCAGTGGTGAAACTGCTGAGCCTCGTATAAATTTAAGCAGCCTAAGATTTAATCAACTAAAACGAAGGAGTTGTTCGCCTGCCTCTGACTGACTAGATGCTTCAAGGTCATCTATATCCAGTCCTGTATGTGTGCCAGTCTTAGTGTCGGTACCTTTTGGTAAATTGCATATAAAATATGTAAAAAAAATCATATTGGGGTAGAGTTTTGGCATTAAAAATAGCAATGTTCTCTCTCTCACACACACACACCTTCCTCTACCTCCAAAACTCCCACACTTTACCCTCTTTATCGCAATATTCCTTACATCTAAAATTTCGGAAACACAGAGAGAGAGAAAGATAACACACCCGGGGAAAAATTAAAAAAAAACAGTAATTTACTTCTGCTCTCTCTCTCTCTCTCTCTCTCTCTCTCTCTCTCTCTCTCTCTCTCTCTCTCTCTCTCTCTCTCTCTCTCTCTCTCTCTCTCTCTCTCTCTCGTTCAGCATCTTCATATGGTCTCCTTTGATTACTTACTAATTGTATTATATTTTCCTCCATTGCATTATCACCCCCTTTCTTTCCTACCTACGTATCTTCTATCTCCTTCTTCCTCTTCCTCCTCTTCCTAGCCCCTCTCTCTTTCCTCTCTAATCTATCTCCCATCTCATTCTATTCTATGTTCCTTTCCTTCCTTCCCATCCCTCATCCCCTA
This sequence comes from Homarus americanus, assembly GCF_018991925.1. NCBI lineage: Eukaryota > Metazoa > Arthropoda > Malacostraca > Decapoda > Nephropidae > Homarus > Homarus americanus. The sequence continues at coordinate 20,227 of NW_024740640.1, read as the reverse complement.
CTTTATCTTCTTCTTACTCTTTGTCTTTCTCTCCCCTCCTCCTTTCTTTCCTACCCACCTCGTACTTCCTCTTCTTCTTCCTTCTCCCCCGCCTCTTCCATTCCTCCTCTTCGATCTCTCTCTCTCACCCCCCCCCTCCCCTCAGAGCCTCAAACATGTATCAAACAAGTCTAGCACCTCTCTCGCCTCCTCAGATGGGAAACTTCTTACACCTTGACAGCAAAATGCCTCGGTGTGATCTCCTGGGAAGAGAAGAGGCGAGGGTCAGCTTTGTACCAGGCTGTCCCACGTCTCCGGCCCTGCATATTGTCCCAGTCACCGGGTACAACACTGGTATAAATCAGACCTTGTACCCTGAGCCTCGATACAGAGAAAAAGAAGAAAAAAAAACACCATTCACCTTTCACGGCCTCGAAAATACGATACATTTCATAGTAAACTTCAAAATAAATAAGTTTTCTGTCTTTCTGTCTGTCTGTCTGTGTTTTACATATGTTCTCGTGGGGCTATGATACTAATGTGACCTTGTGAGGTTTTACATATACTGTATATATTGATATTTATTTGTAGAGGTGAGTTTTATGTGTAAGAGGAGAGAGAGGGGAGTTATAGGATACAGTAGGTTTATGTGAGCCAGGTGGAGGGGAGGAGAGGGAGGTGGAAGGGTGAGGAAGACGGGAAGAAGGAAGGGGTGAGAGGATGGGGAAGAAGGGGAAAGGGATGGGTAAAAGGTGGAGGGAGAAAGGAATAGGGAGAAGGGGGGCAGAAGGTGGAGAGGTGGGGAAGAAACACTACATCACCTGGCCTGGATGACGAGAAACACTACATCACCTGGCCTGGATGACTGGCTACATCACCTGGCCTGGATGACGAGAAACACTACATCACCTGGCCTGGATGACGAAAAACACTACATCACCTGGCCTGGATGACGAAGCACTACATCACCTGGCCTGGATGACAATACCTACATCACCTGGCCTGGATGACAGAAACACATCACCAGGCCTGGATGACGGCTTACTACATCACCTGGCCGGCGAAACACTACATCACCTGGCCTGGATGACGAAAACACTACATCACCAGGGCCTGGATGACGAAACACTACATCACCTGGCCTGGATGACAGCTTACTACATCACCTGGCCTGGATAACGAGAAACACTACATCACCTGGCCTGGATGACGAGAAACACTACATCACCTGGCCTGGATGACGAGAAACACTACATCACCTGGCCTGGATGACGAGAAACACTACATCACCTGGCCTGGATAACGAGAAACACTACATCACCTGGCCTGGATGACGAGAAACACTACATCACCTGGCCTGGATGACGAGAAACACTACATCACCTGGCCTGGATGACGAGAAACACTACATCACCTGGCCTGGATGACGAGAAACGCTACATCACCTGGCCTGGATGACGAGAAACACTACATCACCTAGCCTGGATGACGAGAAACACTACATCACCTGGCCTGGATGACGAGAAACACTACATCACCTGGCCTGGATGACGAGAAACACTACATCACCTGCCCTGGATGACGAGAAACACTACATCACCTGGCCTGGATGACGAGAAACACTACATCACCTGGCCTGGTTGACGAGAAACACTACATCACCTGGCCTGGATGACGAGAAACACCCATCCTGGCCTGGATGACCGAAAACATTACATCACCTGGCCTGGACGATGAAAGAAACACTACATCACCTGGCCTGGATGACCGAAAAACACTACATCACCTGGCCTGGATGACGAAAACACTACATCACCTGGCCTGGATGACGAAACACTACATCACCTGGCCTGGATGACCAGAAACACTACATCACCTGGCCTGGATGACGAAAACACTACATCACCTGGCCTGGATGACGAAACACTACATCACCTGGCACGCGGATGACGAAACACTACATCACCTGGCCTGGATGACGAAACACTACATCACCTGGCCTGGATGACGAAATACTACATCACCTGGCGGATGACGAAAACACTACATCACCTGGCCTGGATGACGAAAGCTGCTACATCACCTGGCCTGGATGAGCGAAACACTACATCACCTGGCCTGGATGACGAAAACACTACATCACTGGCCTGGATGACGAAACACTACATCACCTGGCCTGGATGACAGAAAGCTGCACTACATCACCTGGCCTGGATGACGAGAAACACTACATCACCTGGCCTGGATGACGAGAAACACTACATCACCTGGCCTGGATGACGAGAAACACTACATCACCTGGCCTGGATGACGAGAAACACTACATCGCCTGGCCTGAATGACGAGAAACACTACATCACTACATCATAGTTATTTATTTTAGTTGAGTAAATTTTCTCGGGATATGAAGGATAAGAATGTTGTGTGTGTGTGTGTGTGTTATAATCTTAAAGCGTTCACGTATATGTAAAAGCTTGTAAACCCGGACCATTACGCTTTATAAACTCTCACCATCACCCGACCACATCACCATTAAAACTCACCATCACCTCTTCTCTTATATCTCACCATTACGTCACCATCATTCCTTTTAGCTATCTTTTTTATCATTACTTCTTCATTCATACTTCAGTGGTGCACCAGTAACCCTTCACCAGCATCGGTCCTCTAGTGAATAGTTCCTCCAGTCACCTCACCATCATTTCACCATAATATCACCATTCTCATCGTTACCTCACTGTGGCCTTCCCAAGAACTTCACCATCTATTCACCATCTCTTTTACTATCACCATCACCTCACCATTACTTCACCATAACACCAGGGTCCGTTGCTACCCACACGATGACGTCACCATCTGCAACGAGGACAATTTTTCTACTCCATGTCCGGTGCTTCTGGCTCGTGTGAGTAACCATAGTGTAGGTGTAGCCAGCGGTGGTGAGAGTGCACTTGGTAGGCCTCTCCATTGTGGGTGAGAGACACTCATAATATTTAAAGTGTTTACCATGGAAGCTGTGACCCCCCCCACGGTGGTACCTAGTTCGCCAGGCCACCGCCAGGGGGACATTAATCAACATTCCAGAAGTTGTATTTATGTTACATGTGGTATTTTTGCAGTTTTTCTTCAATAATTGATTTATTTTCGCAGTTCTTAACGTGATTTTAAACTCAAATAGCAGAGTTACCGTAGCGCTGTTGTTTATAACTGTTTGGTATTCTTTTGTATGTGTTTTGGTATAGGTTCTTGCAAAATTTCTTCATGATTCACGACACTCATACACACGACAGTCAAACACGCACACACAAGTGTATCTTGAGTTAGTAGCCAAGATTGGCTGTAAAAGGGCCACACACAGCTTCAATACAATTGTAACTCTGCTATTGGAGTATAAATTCATACAAATCCTGAGAAAAACTACGAAAATATATGAATTATTAAAAAAAAACAACAAAACCACCTTCATAAAAGCCGACAGTAGACCCCTGGCGGTGGCCTGACGAACTACGTCTAGCACCGCCGGGACCAGTTCGAGGCTGGGCCCAGCCAGTTGCTTTTTTTTTTAATGGGAATTAGCCCACCCGGGCACAGATCAAACGACCCACAACGGGGCCTGGGGGGGGGGGCGAAAAAAAGAACAGAAATAAATTTAAAATATAGAAGAAAAAGGTTATACTGTGTTAATGTACACCACGAGGAGGGTTTCTGTTTACTTGGGTTGGCGTCTCTTGGTGCCGCAGTAGGTGATTGGTGCTTTGGTAGAGTTAGTTTGTCTAACTGTCTCTGTCCGTCTGTCTCTCAGTCTCTGTCTGTCTTTGTATCTCTGTTTGTCTGTCCGTCAGTCTGTCTCTGTCTGCCAGTCTATTTTTACAATGTCTGTCACTGTCTGTCTGTGTCTGTGTTTGTCTCGTTCTGTCTATCTGTCTGTCTCAGCCTCTCTGTCTTTCCACTATGTCGGTCTCTGGCTGTCTGTTCTGTCTCTCTGTCTGTCTGTCTTTCTGTCTGTCTGTTTTTTGTTGAAGGGAGTTGTTGAGTTAGGTTGTTTTTATTGAGAGGGTTGTCGCTGAGGTTGGGTATGGAGAATTGTAAGTATTTCTGTGCGGCTTTGTCTGGGGGGGGGTGTTGCTGTGTTTGGAGGTTGGTTGGTATTTTATTTTATTGTATTTATTTATTATTTTATTTTATTTTTTATTTTTTTATTTATTAATTTATTTATTTATTTTTATTTTGTTAATTATTTATTTATTTTTTGTTGGGGGGTGGGGGGGGGCGGTGGTCGGGTATGTTGATTTATAGGATAGGATTCCTTAGGGAGGATTTGTAGACAGACAGACAAACAGAGACAGTTAGAAAAACAGACAGACGGACGGACACAGACAGACAGACATTAAACAGACAGACACACAGAAACAGACAGAAACAGACAGACAAACGGACAAGCACACCGAAAGACACAGACAGAAAAAGACATACAGACAGACAAACAGACGAGCGGAGACTTGTAGGAATCTCTCTGTCTGTCTGTTGGTCTCTGTCATGTCTGTCTGTGTCTCTGCCTGTGTGTCTCTGTGTCCGTTTCTTTCTGTCTGCCTGTCTGTCTGTTTGTCGCAGACACAAGCAGACAACTGACAGACAGACAGACGGAGAAATAGAGGGACAGACAGAAACAGAGACGGCGACATAGACTAACATATAGACGAAAGAGACAGACAGACAGAAAAACAGAGGCAGAAAATCAGAAAGACAGACAGATCGATATTGTGAGACAGACTGGCAGAAACAGTCAGACACAGAGACACAGATAGATGGGGGATGGGGGGATTCCACACCCTTCCCAGTCGGTGGGTCCTGATACCTTCCGTTGCCAACTACCGGATGGTGCCATTCTCCACCTCCCAGGATGGGTGTGGATGGGGGATGGGGGGATTCCACACCCTTCCCAGTAGGTGGGTCCTGATACCTTCCGTTGCCAACTACCGGATGGTGCCATTCTCCACCTCCCAGGATGGGTGTGGATGGGGGATGGGGGGATTCCACACCCTTCCCAGTCGGTGGGTCCTGATACCTTCTGTTGCCAACTACCGGATGGTGCCTTTCTCCACCTCCCAGGATGGGTGTGGATGGGGGATGGGGGGATTCCACACCCTTCCCAGTAGGTGGGTCCTGATACCTTACCGTACACCACCTACACCACCATACCCCATACTACACCACCCACTACACCCTCACTACACCACCATGCCCCACACTACACCACCCACTACACCACCCTACACACACCCTTCCCAGTCGGTGGGTCCTGATACCTTACCGTACACCACCCTACACCACCATACCCCATACTACACCACCCACTACACCCTCACTACACCACCATACCCCACACTACACCACCCACTACACCCTCACTACACCACCATACCCCTTACACCACCCACTACACCCCTCACTACACCACCATACCCCACACACCACCACTACACCACCCCTACACACACACTTCCCAGTCAGTGGGTCCTGATACCTTACCGTACACCACCCTACACCACCCCATACTACACCACCCACTACACCCTCACTTCACCACCATACCCCTACACCACCCCTACACACACACTTCCCAGTCGGTGGGTCCTGATACCTTCTGTCGGCGCCTGACGGATTGTACCATTACTCCACTTCCTGGGAGGATGTGGATTCCCTCTCCTCATCCCCCACTCCCCATCATCCCTCTGACCTCACCACCCTCCATCCTCTCCACCCTTCCCAGTCAGTGGTTCTTGGTACCTTCTGTTGTTGGCTCTCTGATGGTACCATTCCCCACCTCCCAGGATGGGTGAGAGGATGATGGGTGTGGGTGGGTGGTTATAGTCGGGATGTCCTACACCCCCAATACACCACCCTACACCACCCTACCCAACACTACCCTATTTTATGACGCATTATTTGTGCTGTCTCAATTCTGATGTTGTTGACAAATGACCAGGAATTACAGTAATTATAAATGTTCTAATTATTATTCTCAATTATATTAATCATTTAAGTTAAAAAAATACACCAAAAGAATCGAACGACCCAGCAAAAACCGCTACGACCCACCCCAACGCAACGAACCCAACGCAACGCAACGAACCCAACGACCCACCGCAACGCAACGAACCCAACGACCCACCGCAACGCAACGAACCCAACGAAACGAACCCAACGACCCAACGCAACGCAACGAACCCAACGACCCACCGCAACGCAACGAACCCAACGACCCACCGCAACGCAACGAACCCAACGACCCACCGCAACGACCCACTACACTTTTTTTTATTTTTTTATTTTTTTATTTATTTTTTTTTTTAGTACACCACCCACTGCACTACCCTCTCATCATCCCTCTCTTCCCACCCACCCCTTCATCCTCTCACCCTTCCCAGTCAGTGGTTCTTGGTACCTTCTGTTGTTGGCTGACGGATGGTACCATTCCCCACCTCCCAGGATGGGTGAGAGGATGATGGGTGTGGGTGGGGGGTTATAGACAGGATGTCCTACCCTACCTAACCTTACCTTACCTTACACCACCCCACACCACCCTACCCAACACTTCACCACCCTTCACCACGCACTGCACCACACCACCCAACACCTACCCGAGAGTTTAGTTAATAAGTGATGAACTGGCTTGGCCTTGCCTCGATCTGGCACTGGAGGAGCTAGATAGAGGTACTTACTTCGTCGTGTCACAGGCAGGGGAATTACTCTCGACTTTTTGGAAGGTCTATTTATGTTACATTAGCTGTTTTTCCTGTTTTTCTTTAATAATTCATATATTTACGCAGTCAACCTCCAAAAGTAGACGTTTATTAACATAGAGATATAATGGGGCACTCCGTACAACATTCAAGCTATGTGGGCGTGTATGACTTTCTTGTTGTGTACATGACTCGTGTGTGTGTGTGCGTGTATGACTGTCTTGTGCATATGATTGCCATGTATGTGTGTGTATGACTATCTTGTGTATATGTCTGTTGGATTCTCAAGTCTTTGTCCACTCAATTCCCTCACCTAAACCTTCTCCATTACCACACCCCTCATCCCCCACCCTCCACCCTCACCCCGCCATCCCCCACCCCCCACCCTCACTCCCCCACCCTTACCCCCAAATGGCGAATTCATCTACTGTAAGTCACTCTTTTAAATTGGGGCATTAAAAAAACAAAAAAGCGTCAAAACAACAGAGACTCGACCGGCTCACTACCTACCATGTTGATTGCCCGCACAAGATGGACGAACAGACAGAATCTCATAAAAATAAAGTTCTTTTTTTCGCCCCCCAGGCTCCGTTGTGGGTCGTTTGACCTGTGCCCGGGTTGGCTAATTCCCGTAAAAAAAACCACACACAAGAGAGAGATAGAGGAGAACACAATATCAACTTAGTAAATCATCCTTCCATTTCATTTCCAGGAACAACTTCAGTTCTCCACGAGGTTCACAACATTACCCGTGGAAAGCCATCGTTATTGGAACATGGGGAAATTTCGTCCGGCAACTATTTTTGAAACCAAAAGAAAGAAAATTGATTTGGATGGACATAAAATGTATAAATCTGCAAAGGAATAATATTTGTTATACGATATACTCCATACAGAACAGCACATGCAGAATTGTATTGTTCTTTTTAAAAGCGGTCCATGTTTGTGTACGAAAAATGCCGCCAGCCTCTACTTGTCTCATCGCCGTTTATATCCTCCTAATTCGCCTAACCATCATAAAAGGTAAGCCTTTAAGATAACTAATACAACTAATTTATGTGTAGAAATGTATTGAAATCAAATTGAACTAAAAAAAAGTCGTAAATGGTCTATTTGAAGAGTGGTGAGAACAGCTTCCTCTGGGATGGTGAATGACGTCCTTTATCAGAATTTATATCGACCCAATTTTCGTAATGAGCGCAATTAATAACAGTCCATCACTACCAAAATAATCATTTCCTTAGTATAATTACTTATTAGCCTAGATTTCATATTTTAATAAGTCCAAATATGCCAGGTAACTAGTGCTAGGTACTTCCCAGGCATGTTTCATTTGTGCATCAGTTTAACCACAATTTGCTACTAATAAGATAAATTCAGTGACCTAAATTCATGTTTTATTTTTATATTCCCTTAGTGACTCGATGTATTACAAAAAAGAACTACTTTACGACTTGTTTGGGCCAATAGTGGAGTGGTGATATTAATTAACTTTGCCATTCACACTGGTAGAATCAAATGTAGATATATTGGCTTTGTATGTCCATGATTTCAACAAAAATGAATAAGTCCATCTAAAATAAATGGAGTTGATGATATTATTATCTTTTTGGCCATCCAGCGAATTTAATGATTTTAAGTTGACCGATTTTTACAGACAGAGACTGAGAGACAGACGAACAGAGACAGTTAGACAAACTAACTCTACCAAAGCACCAATCACCTACTGCGGCACCAAGAGACGCCAACCCCAGTAAACAGAAACCCTCCTCGTGGTGTATATTAACACAGTATAACCTTTTTCTTCTATATTTTAAATTTATTTCTGTTCCTTTTTCGCACCCTCCCCCCCAGGCCCCGTTGTGGGTCGTTTGATCTGTGCCAGGGTGGGCTAATTCCCATTAAAAAAAAAAAGCAACTGGCTGGGCCCAGCCTCGAACTGGTCCCGGCGGTGCTAGACGTAGTTCGTCAGGCCACCGCCAGGGGTCTACTGTCGGCTTTTCTGAAGGTGGTTTTGTTGTTTTTCTTTAATAATTCATATATTTTCGTAGTTTTTCTCAGGATTTGTATGAATTTATACTCAAATAACAGAGTTACAATTGTATTGAAGCTGTGTGTGGCCCTTTTACAGCCAATCTTGGCTACTAACTCAAGATACACTTGTGTGTGCGTGTTTGACTGTCGTGTGTATGAGTGTCGTGAATCATGAAGAAATTTTGCAAGAACCTGTACCAAAACACATACAAAAGAATACCAAACAGTTATAAACAACAGCGAAACGGTAACTCTGCTATTTGAGTTTAAAATCACGTTAAGAACTGCGAAAATAAATCAATTATTGAAGAAAAACTGCAAAAATACCACATGTAACATAAATACAACTTCTGGAATGTTGATTAATGTCCCCCTGGCGGTGGCCTGGCGAACTAGGGGGGGGGTCACAGCTTCCATGGTAAACACTTTAAATATTATGAGTGTCTCTCACCCACAATGGAGAGGCCTACACTATTTTCTCTCACCACCGCTGTCTACACCTACACTATGGTTACTCACACGAGCCAGAAGCACCGGACATGGAGTAGAAAAATTGTCCTCGTTGCAGATGGTGACGTCATCGTGTGGGTAGCAACGGACCCTGGTGTTATGGTGAAGTAATGGTGAGGTGATGGTGATAGTAAAAGAGATGGTGAAGTTCTTGGGAAGGCCACAGTGAGGTAACGATGAGAATGGTGATATTATGGTGAAATGATGGTGAGGTGAAAGGAATGATGGTGACGTAATTGTGAGATATAAGAGAAGAGGTGATGGTGAGTTTTAATGGTGATGTGGTAGGGTGATGGTGAGAGTTTATAAAGCGTAATGGTCCGGGTTTACAAGCTTTTACATATACGTGAACGCTTGAAGATTGTAACACACACACACACACACACACACACACACACCATTTTTATCCTTCATATCCCGAGAAAATTTACTCAACTAAAATAAATAACTATGACCTGGAACCTGGACCACTATGTTATGCTGTAAAAATAAACTCCTAACTAGACCCCCACAAGGTACCATGTCTTATGGTCCTGTCCAGCAGTCACTTATCTTATTATCTTACCCAAATTTGAATATTTTACTCTTATTACTTTTGTTTTTCTTATCTTCTCTTATCTTCGGTGTTTATCTGTGTTTTCTTTGTTTAAAGGATTTTATGTTTATTATTTTATGCTTATCTACTGATGCCAAGTTACCACCAGTCTCTCTTTTCCCGTTTACCCTTCCTCCCGCACACCAACACTCCCTCACATCAGTTCTTCACCCACAACACTGCCCACACAATAACACTCCCCCACACACCCCCTACACACTCACGACACTTGTCATGAAATATCGCCTCTTCTTCTCTAAATACACAACAGATCGACTTGTTGCCAGCCCCACATAATAATATACCATTGTCCTTCACTCCTCCCACTGTGGCTATCACGTACGTCTGGGTGATAAGAATATATGTGGATAAATACACGTAAATATTAGTGACAGCGACGAATATATTCTCATACATATTAGAACAATGTTTTTCAAACGTTTTTTACTGCGACCCACAGCCAGAACAACAATTTGAATTGCGACCCATTAAACCTAAGTGTAATGATATGAAATGAGCTCAGGTTAGATTACGGGGGAAAAAAAACTACGATTACGAGTTTGCGTATGATGACTTAAGACACTGAGAACGATGACTGAGGTGTTGGGTATGATGACTTAAGACACTGAGAACGATGACTAAGGTGTTGGGTATGATGACTTAAGACACTGAGAACGATGACTGAGGTGTTGCGTATGATGACTTAAGACACTGAGAACGATGACTAAGGTGTTGCGTATGATGACTTAAGACACTGAGAACGATGACTAAGGTGTTGGGTATGATGACTTAAGACACTGAGAACGATGACTAAGGTGTTGGGTATGATGACTTAAGACACTGAGAACGATGACTGAGGTGTTGCGTATGATGACTTAAGACACTGAGAACGATGACTAAGGTGTTAATTATAATGACAAAGGCACTGAGAACATTGACTGGGTGTTGAGTACTTATTAACCAGATAATTAGAACGATGACTAAAGATTAGCCAGAATATGATGACAAGACGGTAAAGACATTGACTAAGGTGTTGCGTATGATGACTTAAGACACTGAGAACGATGACTAAGGTGTTGGGTATGATGACTTAAGACACTGAGAACGATGACTAAGGTGTTGGGTATGATGACTTAAGACACTGAGAACGATGACTAAGGTGTTGGGTATGATGACTTAAGACACTGAGAACGATGACTGAGGTGTTGTGTATGATGACTTAAGACAGTGAGGACGATGACTGAGGTGTTGCGTATGATGACTTAAGACAGTGAGGACGATGACTGAGGTGTTGAGTATAATGACTTAAGACACTGTGAACGATGACTAAGGTGTTGAGTATGATGACTTAAGACACTGAGAACGATGACTAAGGTGTTGAGTATGATGACTTAAGACAGTGAGAACGATGACTGAGGTGTTGCGTATGATGACTTTAGACAGTGAGGACGATGACTGAGGTGTTGAGTATGATGACTTAAGACACTGAGAACGATGACTAAGGTGTTGAGTATGATGACTTAAGACACTGAGAACGATGACTAAGGTGTTGAGTATGATGACTTAAGACAGTGAACGATACTGAGAATTATTTGAGTATGATGAAACAAGACACACAAGGAACATTGACTGAGAATTAATTGAGTATGATGACAGACAGTGAGAACGATGACTAGGGTGTTGGAGTATGATGACAAGACAATTAGGAACGATGTTGGAGTGTGGAGTATGATGACAAGGCACTGAGAACTGATGACTGAGGTGTTGGGTAACAGTGAAGCTTAAGACAGTGAGAACGATGACTGAGGTGTTGATTATGATGACCCAAGACACTGAGAACGATGACTAAGGTGTTAGTGCATTGACTTAAGACACTGATGTAATGAGACAGAATAAACAGAGAAGAGGAAGATATATATATATAGGAGAGAGTATAGAGTATAGGAATGTAAAGATAGGAAACTTGGTAGCGTGGCCTGGATGTTATTTGCACAGCGTCACTACGCTTATCTTATCTCGTATGTCAATACACATATATCACTTCTTAAAGGGACAACTTGTTAAACACCTCTTAATACAACTATTTATTACTTCACTCAATGACATGGACACATTAATATCACTATTATATCGGGGTACTAACACATCATGCTTTACGTTACTTGACACTGACTCTCGGACACACCTGAATGAATACACTTCCCACAGTAGGTAACTCACCCTAGGACGTTCTGACAAGACTCACGTGTACCCTGACGTAGGCCCAGTGAATGCTTGGCTGGGCTGCCTCCTATGAGATGCTTCTGCTTAGCTGGGGTCTGGTCGGGAAGTCCCCTTCCCGACCTGGGGAGAGGGTGAGCTTGACTCTGAGAATCTCCAGAGTAATGAGCGTCTCCTCAGAATGTTCAAAAGACAACCAGGATCAGAATGACAATCAGAATGGTAATGGAATATCGAATGCCGAATATGGAATCCCCGTGGACGGGACTGTAGGGCCTTTATATGGGGTCGGCCCAGCCGGCTTCTGACCTCTAACAATTAACACTAAACTGGTTTGATCTGGATAATTGTGTGCAGGTGTGGTCCTGGCCAGGTGTCTTGGCTAGGTGCGGTTGTAGGTCACCGGCTCACGTCATTAGCGGGCCAGGTCAAGTCCCTAGGGTCGACCTGAGGTGTATCCTTACAGTCTTGGAATGTGGTGGTACCACGAGGTCTGTGGTGTACTTGCTGTTATATGTGACATAATTCTGGGCTGTAAGGTTTGGTCTGACAATCACTCATTACAGAGGTGTACCTGGGACTGTCAGAGGTGTTCCTGGGAGTGTCCGAGGAGTACCTGGGAGCATCAGAGGAGTACCTCAGAGTGTCAGAGGTGTCCATGGGAGTGTCTCAGGTGTATCTGGGAGTGTCAGAGGTGTACCTGGGAGTGTCAGGGGTGTACCTGGGAGTGTCAGTGGTGTACCTGGGAGTGTCTGAGGTGTTTCTGGGAGTGTCAGAGGTGTACCTGGCAGTGTCAGGGGTGTACCTGGGAGTGTCAGTGGTATACCTGGGAGTGTCTGAGATGTACCTGGGAATGTCTGAGGTGTACCTGGGAGTGTCTGAGGTGTACATGGAGTGTCAGAGGTGTACCTGGCAGTGTCAGCGGTGTACCTGGGAGTGTGAGAGAGGAGTACCTGGGAGTGGCACCGGTGTACCTGGGGAGGTCAGTGGTGGCCCGGGGAGTGTCAGGGTGAACCAGGAGTGATGGCAGGGCACCTGGGAGGTCAGAGGTGTACCTTGGAGTATCCGAGGCACCTGGGAGTATCGGAGGTGTACCGGGAGCACAGATGTACCTGGGTGTGTCTGAGGTACCTGCGAGTGTCAGAGGTGTACCTGGGAGAGCCACTGGTGTACCTGGAGTGTTAGGTGTACCAGGGAGGTCAGGAGGTGTACTTGGGAGGTTCGAGGTGTGTATCTGGGAGGCCGAGGTGTACCCTGTATGTCAAGTGAACCAGGGAGTCAGAGAAGTACCTGGGAGTGCTCAGAGGTGTACCTGGGAGTATCTGAGGTGTACCTGGAGTATCCGAGGTGTACCTGGGAGTATCTGAGTGTGCACCCCAGAGTGCTGGGGATGTGTACCTGGGAGTGTGCTTGAGGTACCTATGAGGTCAGAGGCATACCTGGGAGAGTCAGTGGTGTACCTGGGAGTGTCAGGTATGTACCAGGGAGTGTCAGAGGAGTACCTGGGAGTGTCAGCAGTGTACCTGGGAGTGTCAGAGGTGTACCTGGGAGTGTCAGAGGTGTACCTGGGAGTGTCAGAGGAGTACCTAGGAGCATCAGAGGAGTACCTCAGAGTGTCAGAGGTGTACCTGGGAGTGTCAGAGGTGAACAAGGGAGTGTCAGAGAAGTACCAGGGAGTGTCAGAGGTGTACCTGGGAGTGTCAGTGGTGTACCTGGGAGTGTCTGAGGTGTTTCTGGGAGTGTCAGAGGTGTACCTGGCAGTGTCAGGGGTGTACCTGGGGGTGTCAGTGGTGTACATGGTGTAATATGACAAAATCTCACATGAAGAGGTAAGTTAGGAGCTTATAGTAGTAGAGTATTATTGCGAGAGGAAATGGTAGCGTGTCTCGAGGGTGTGATGTCAACACTGTATATTAACACAGGCACAGTACAAGTGTAGTATATAAAACACCAATGCGTGTTACAGCTTTATTTTACTAGTTCAATAGGGGGGATTAATAGGGGGGTTCGTACACAATTTATGATAGACTATGGTATTCTCGTATAACCTAACCTCACAACTAGAATGGGCACTTCACTAAGTCGATCGTTGGGGAAGTTCGGGATCACTGCACTTCCACAGACTACACAGCCAGCACTTACTGTTACACGTGGAGTTGACAGCACCTTGTCGATGGACCCGGGTTGAGACTTCGGCACACTTAATGGCGGTCTTCTCTCGAGCGGGACTCGGGGACCTGGTAGCTGGCCCTTCCTGGTTACAGACACTCTCTCTCGTGAGAGGAGCTCCAGCCCCTATATATTAGTCGAGCCGGGGGGTGACCTCTCCTACTGAACTGGGTGTGTCTTGACCGGGTTGTCGGGTCAACAGGAGTGCTGGCTAATTAGCGGGTCCTTGAATTACTCAGGTCATGACGCCGGGTGGAGCTGATCGAGTGGTGGTGAGAATTCTGGTTCCCTAGTGTCAGGTCTGGGCGGCTGTGTGCAGGTGCCGTCCTGCCCAGGTGTCTTGGTTAGGTGCGGTTTGTAGGTCACCCGGCTAACTCCCGTCATTAGCGGACGAAGTCAAGTCCCTAGGGTCGACCTGAGGTGTGTCAATCCGGGATGTGATGGTGCCACGAGGTCTGTAGTGCTTGCTGTTACATGTGACATAATTCCAGGCTGTAAGCTTTGGTCTGACAAACAATCATTACACCTCCCGCCAAGACCAAAGCTTCACCACAGAGACTGATGTCACATATAGACATCAACATCACGTGTGGTAGCAGAGATAATCCCTGGGGCGATAACATAGTCTCACATTTACAAACAACAATCTCATAGGTGTATGTTTTTCTACTGGCGCTAGTTTGATCTGACGAAGCTCACTATACCTCCCGCCAAGATTAAAGCTTCTATGCCAGACAGTGGATGTTTACAGTGGGTGACAAAGCGAGTGCACATCCTGCGAAAATAGCTACTGAGATGCAAAGTATACACCTCACATCCTACCATAGTCTGATAATATTTAAAAATTTAAGCGGCTAGCTAAATATACGGAAAAGGAAAGATGGATGTAGATATGAAGGGGAAAGAGAGCGCCTAGGCAGGTGCTTGTCGGAGAGCGTCACTTAAGGAAGTTAAATGAGGGTACACAGTCGGAGGTTTGAAAGGTTATGCAATGGTGTTGCTTGCCCTGGCTTATTTCTGCTTAGGTTCCCTAGCGTTAGTATCTTCAAACCTGGAAAAGATTTACATACTTGTTGCTTCAACTGTTAAACTCTTGCGCAGGGCAGCACATACAACATATATAATAATAAGATACATGGCCGCTTAAAGAAAAGGGGGGGGGAAGGTTGGGGCAAAATACAACTTGTGAACAAAAAGAAATATTTGTACATACTAAAAAGGCAGCAGAAATTATTACAAGATACAATGGCAAAAACAAAAACTCGTCAGCATTCGTCGAGATCCCGGGTGGCGGGTGGTCCGTCACCACCTCCACCAATCCGTGTCCAGCATCAGGGTGGACGGCGCAGTAGATGTGGTGGTTGGCGTTTCCTGTCCCGTCCTGGGGTCTGCCGCGGTGTGTCGCGTGCCTCACTTCCTCCACTTGAACTTCTGTGTGGAGCGGCAGTTCCTGACGCATTCCAGATGGATTTTTCTAGTCCCATCTGAGTTTCCTCTGTAGAGTCTCATTTTCCGTCGTGGTCCAGATGGATTTTTCTAGTTCCATCTGAGTTTCCGCCCTTCCCGGCCGGGATCAGCCGGTCCACTGCTAGGGGTGTCATCGCTTTGGATGGCGTGTAGGGCAGGGTCCACGGACAAGAGTTCGCCCTCCGTACGTGAGTGTCGGCGAGACCCCTGACCGTCCTGTCCCACACCCTCACAGTGGTGAATCCCTCCCTGGGTGGGCCCCCCAGGGTTTGCTTGTTTCTTCCTCTACTTGTAGTCAGGTCACTTCTGTTTCGTCCCCGATGGTGTGGTAAACACCGGCGAGGCAGATCCCCGGTGGGCCAAGGTCAGCCATTACTTGTCTGGTACCTGGTGGATCCATTCCCGGAGTGGAAGTGCGTGGGACCAGTTGACAGGTCCTGAAACGTAGGGAGCTGTCGTCTGCAGCGCCACTGGGACCTCTAGTTGTTTGTTGCCTGTTGCTTGCTGCTCCTGAAGTTGCAGGTCGGGTTTTCGGGATTTTCTCCTGGGTTCTAAGGGGACGACCTGATTCCCTGCCTGGAGCTGGGAGCTGCGCTGGTCCTGCATGGCGTAGCTTACTCAGGCTGATGGTACCCATAGATGTTGTCTGTCAGTATTGTGGGCTGTGAGACCGTAGCCTCGGTGCGTGTCTCGTCGTTCAGCAGGCGAGCGACGAGACACAGCCCGGTGTCTTCAACCAGATCGAGGGCCAGCATTATGCAAGCCCGTTTCTGGAGCTTGGGGCTTGCAGTGTCGACGTGAAGGCGTCACCCATTCGCCGCGGGGTTGCCCGCTGCGTGTCCCGCTCGTGTCGGGCATCCATTATGAGTCAGGATGCGTTGGTCTCAGCTCATCTGGTAGGGGGTCAGCTGCAGCTGTGGTGGTGTCATCTCCGACTTTTGTGTGGAGTCAGGGAGACCTCGCCCAGGCCCGTGAAGAGCAAGGGCAGTGCTGACTCTGTAGCTTAGCAGAAAGACAAGATCCCGGGGTGGAGAATCAACAATTAGAAGTGCCCCTAGACTCGTTACTTTAATCTATGTTCTGTGACCTGGTGTTATATCTATGAGCCCTAATCTGATCAGGTCTTACTGGTACAAGTGGGGCAGTAGCTTGGGGAGTTCTCTGATTATTACTTGGGGTGTGAGGTACCTGATTGTTCTGAGGGGGGTGGTCAGCTGCTGGTGGAGGGATAGGGTGTTGGGAAGGGCATGTTACCCCTAGAGGGGGCTGGTTGGTGAGGCCTGATTTGTTCAAGACGTCATCGTCGACAGTTGCCAGCTTCAATCTATTCACATGCACAGTTTCCTTACGTCCCCCCTGGCAAAGCGGGGAAATAGTGAAGTTTACTTTGCTGGGTTGGGCGGTTACTCTATATGGGCCCTTCCATCTCTGTTGCAACTTAGAGGGGATATCGGGGGAGGATGATTCGTTAGTTAGGAAGACCAGGGTACCTACAGGGATATTGGAGGGGGTGACCCTGAGGTTATAGTAGGTGGCGTTGTGTAAGTGACCTTTCTTGTTTAGTTCCTGCACCCGAGTAAAGACCGTTTGTAACCTGTTTTGCAAGACAGAAGGGTAGTCCTCGCCATAGGATAGGGGTGGGGGGTTGATTACACCAGCAGGAAGGTTTGGATCCCTACCAAAGTGAAGGAAGTAAGGAGGGTTATGCAGGGTGGTATTAATTGCGGTGTTCATGGCCAGTTGTGCAAGAGGTAGCTGATCGTCCCAACCGCCGTACTGATTATTAACCAAAAACGACAAGTGATCTTTCAACGTGCGGTGGGAACGCTCAACCATGGCATTAGCCTGTGGGTGGTAACTAGTGGTTAGATTTGACTTAGCCCGCAGCAAGTCGCACGCCTTCTGAAAGATGCCCGAGGTAAATTCTGTCCCTTGATCACTTACAATGACCCGGGGGCATCCATGAGTACCAACGTATTGTAACAGGGCTTCACAAACTGTCTCTGTGCGTTTATCGGGGATGGGTATATAGGTTGCAAAACGTGAATAGTGATCGACGATGGAAACAACGTATCTGTTTCCCCGGTGTGAACGTATTGACATGTCAGTTAGATCGATCGATACCCGTTCCAAGGGCTGAGAGGCTGGTGGAAACTCCTGCAGCTCTCCCTGTCTCTTTGGGGTACCCTTCCTTAACTGACACGGCAGACATCCTTTGACAAATGCCCCAACCTTCCGCGCTAGATTGGGCATGAAAAACATAGAGCGTGCGCGTGCATATGTGCGACATTCACCCGGGTGGGCTGCGAATTGGGAAGAGTGAGCTACTTCTAGGGCCGAGTTTTCCAAGGATGCGGGGATGACTACGAGTTCTGTGGGTTGCTCATCATCCTGTTTCATAGTAACAAGATACAGGACTCCGCTTAAAAGACTGAAATCACAAAGTGAGGCTTTGTTGACCTTCTTGGGGAGCGGACCCCCTTCAAGGAACTCAATGACCGGACCCCACTGTGGGTCTTCGAGTTGGTGTTGGCGCACCTCGTGAGGTGATAGGTCCCCAAAAATGGGCTGAGTCATGCTGCTAGGGTTCCCGACATTATTTATAGGTAATACATTACGGCTCAGTGCGTCTGGTACTACGTGGTTCTTGCCTGGCTTATGCAAAATGGAGAAGTTATATGCATTTAGAAAGACTGCCCAGCGTGCTACCCGTGCATTAGGAGTTTTACCTTGGAAGATATATATTAAAGGGCGGTGATCAGTGATTACATAAAAGTGTCTACCAAATAGGTAAGCATCAAAGGAAGTTACGGCCTTGACAATAGCCAAGGCTTCTTTCTCAGTTGTGGAGTAGCGGAGGGCAGCTCCGCTCAATTTCTGGGAAAAATAAGCAATAGGGATGGGGTTATTTTCACCACCTTGCATGAGACAGGCTCCCAGTGCTTCGTCGGAAGCGTCATTGTGCACGTAAAACGGCTGCGTGAAGTCCGGCAGTGCTAACATTGTTGCCGACTTCAATAAGTCCTTAAGATGGTTAAAAGCTTTATCTGCCTCCCCCGACCACCGGAACTGAACCGACTTCTTTGTAAGTCTCGTAAGGGGGAGGGCCGCCTCTGAAAAGTGAGGGATGTGACGTCTGAAAAAATTGGCGGTGCCGAGGAACTGTTTCACACCCCTGGCTGTGGTGGGAGGTGGCATCTCTGCTATCGCTTTCACTTTCACCGGGTCGGGTCTAACGCCGCCATGACCTACGATGAATCCCAGGAATTTAACTTCCTGGCGCGCGAACGCGCATTTCCTAAGGGACACTTTCAGTCCGGCCGCTTTCACGACCGAGAGAACCTCATCCACATCCCGCATGTGCGAATCCATGTTTTTACTATAGACGATAACATCGTCCAGGTAAGCCATAGCGTTCCGCCCAAGCACGGGTGTGAGACTGTGGTTCACAGCCCTCATGAACGTGGCCGGTGCTCCCTTTAACCCGAAAGGTAACCTGTTGAAACAAAATAGACGGCTGCCGTCCGCGAAAGCAGTTTTGGGGTGGTCAGCCGGGTCGACAGGTATACTCCAGTACGCATCCTTACAGTCTAGAACTGTGAATATAGAAGCTCCGTTCAATTGGTCCAGTGTCTCGTCAATTCTGGGCAGGGGATAGCTATCAGCAATGGTGTCCTTATTAAGTTCCCTATAGTCTACACAGAATCTAGTTGACCCGTCCTTTTTTCTGACTAATACTACCGGGGAGCAATAGGGGCTAGTACAAGGGGAGATGACACCACGTTCTTCCATTTGGCGACATAAGTCCCTAATTTGAGTTTTAGCCACCTCAGGAAGTCTCCACTGCCGTACTCTGGTGGGGGGAGCGGAGCCTGTATTAATTTTGTGTGAAGCTGACATCAGGCCGAGGTCCTGATCTGAAGTTGCAAATAGATCTTCATGCTGCTTTATTATAGAGCGTAGACGTTCTCTAATAAGGGTGGGTAGGTGATCTATGTCAAGGGATTCTATTGCAGCGGCGAACATTTGCTGTGACTCTACGAATTCTGTGTCACTCCTAATGTTATATCTCGTAGAATCGAAATGCTCCAGATCCTCTACTTTATCGACCGCACAGACTGTTCCCACTGAATGACCAGGAGTAAGTTTAAATTCCCTGGGGGTGGGGTTTATGACTGGGACGCTAGGCTGCTGAGTGTTAATGAGCCCCGACTGCATGTATGGGGACATTTTATGAGGGGTTTCAACAAATACATACTCCTGATCCTCCGTGGAACTGTCGAACGACCTTGACCATCGAACGGGCAGAACAACACTAGAGTGGGGGGGGGGGATGACAGTGGCGCGCGTCGGGTGTAGCTGGGGGGCTTGGGGTGCGGGGGGCTGGGGGCGTTTAGGCTTAATGAGGTGGACGGGCAGACCAGACCTATTCCTAATAGGAGTACCTGCATAATCTCTACCATCAAGTGTCACGGTATACCGGCTCCCATCAAATTGGATTCCATACTTA
>NW_024740639.1:0-4262 GCF_018991925.1 Homarus americanus | reverse complement strand
AATCCCTCTAACTATCGACCCATTGCCCTAACTTCATCCCTCTCTTAGATTTTCGAAACTATCTTAAACTCTAATTTTCTCCGTCACCTTGAACGCTTTTCTCTTTGTCGGATCACCAGCATGGCCTTTGCCAGGCGAGATCTCCAGGTGATCTGCTCTCCTACTGCACCCATCTTTGGCCATCCTCCCTTAGGGAATATGGGAAAACTTTCGTCGTGGCCCTCGACATCTCCAAAGCATATGACAGGGAAAGGCACAAGTCTTTGCTTTCTAAACTTCCCTCTTATGGTTTCTCTCCCTCACTTTGTTCTCTAATTTCTAGCTTCCTTAAGAACCGATCCATGGCAGTTGTTGTCGAGGGACCGATCTCTCGCTCTTTCTCTACCATTAGTGGTGTCCTACAGGGGTCTATTCTTTCACCTACTCTCTTCCTTCTTTTTATCAATGGTTTACTTCACACTACGACTAATTCTATCCATTCTGCTCTTCACTCTTCTTCACATTTTTCTCTTCCCCCTAATTCTCAAACTAGATATGTTTCTAGAGCTGATATCATTACATCTATCAATGGGGATCTGTGCATCATCTCCAAATGGTGAGGTAGAAACTTGGTTAAATTTAATAGTAATAAAATTCAGTATTCATCAATTACACTTTCCAAATAGATGATCTCCCTCCTATCACATTTCAGGACGCAATCACTCTGCCAAGTTCTAAAATAGATATGCTAGGTCTTACCATTTCCTGTAATATATCATGGAAGCTACACATCCACAACTTTGCTAAAGCTGCCTCCCGAAAGCTGGGAATGCTGTGCAGTGGCTTCAAGTTTATAAGGGATTCATTCGTCCCAACTTGGAGTACTTCGCTTATATCTGTTAAATAGGGTGGAATCAAAGGTGTTTCGTTTTATTGACTCTCTTTCTTTAGTTGATAATCTTTCTTCCCTTTCTCTTCGCCGCAATGTTGCTCCACTCTCTTTTACAGGTACTTTAACGGACAATGTTTGGTGGATATATTGGAGGATTTCATCCTTCTCACCATATATTCTCCAGGAGAGAGTGGAGACGGCTGGTAAGCAGAGGTCCTCCTGCTTTATACACCTTGGCTGGGATTCCATGAGGCCCTGAGGCTTTGTTATTTTTCATCTGTTTGATGGCAGTAGCTACCTCTTTCAGGGATGGAGGATAGCTGAAGTGGGTCAGCTCTGGATGCTGAGGGACCTGCTGGGTAATCAGAACATTCACATCGGTGTTTTCGTTGAGCAGGGAATGGTAGTGCTCTTTAATTAGGGAGTTACCCGCAGATGAGCGGAGGGGAGCCACGCCATGATTAGTTGAGCCATATATTGTTTTAGCGTAACTGAAAGAATTCACGCATCTTGTGTTTATCCACAAATTTTTGCATTTCACATGCTAAATTAGCCTGTCCATCATGTATTGCCTTCACCCGCCGGTGGAGTCCTTGGATTCCCATGTTGGTTACTTCTTCCACCTGTGCCGCCGTTGGGGTCTTACTGGAGCTCTGTAAGCATATCTGCCTGATGCAGGGCGCCACTGCAAATTTTTTATTTGACTTTACTCCAGTAGCCTTATACCTACCAAGATTATTCCACAAGACAGCAGAACAGTGGTTGGTAGTCAACCAGGACATGTCCATTGCCCACATGCCAGTGGTACTATGCGCCGTCCCTCTGGGCCATTGCTGCTCCTAGATCCTCTGCTGTCTAGCCTGGGCCCACGAGGCACCCAGTTACCCTGTGTTGCCACGAGGAGGCACAGCATGAGTCTTGATGGTGAAGTGGCTGTGTAGTGGCAGGAGATGACTTACGCTAGGTTGCTTCCCTGTTCACCATAAGGGCTAGCCAGAGGCGGACGCTGAATGCAAGAGGAAGAAAGTAGTGCTTGCACCTTAACACTAACATAATGCTGCCACACTAGATGCATTACACCACCATGTACACACACACACACACACACACACACACACACACACACACACACACACATACACACACAAAAGGGAAGTTGAGAGGGAAGGAGGTAAGGAGGAAGATATAAGGAGGAAGACAAGAAGAGGAAGGAGTCACATAGGAGTCACAGGAAGCTCCAGGACCTGCTTTAATCTCCCACCCATGGGAGGGGTGAGTGTCCTGTAGTGTAGAACTGACTAATTACCGGCATACTAGTGCTGCTGCTGCTGCTGCTGCTGCTGCTGCTGGGGCTGGGGCTGCTGCTGCGGGTGCTGCTGGGGCTGGGGCTGCTGGCTGGGGCTGTTGCTGCTGGGCTGGGCTGCTGCTGCTAGCACCTTGCACTGTTGTTGAGGGAAAGAACAATACCAGCACCCTCCTTCCCGCCTGACACAACAGTACTCTGCCCTCCTTCCTGCCTGATTAACAGTACCTGCCCCTCCCTCCCTGCCTGACAACAGTACCTGCCCTCCCTTCCTGCCTGACAACAGCACTCCTGCCCCTCCTTCCTGCCCGATTAACAGTACCTGCCTCCTCCTTCCTGCCCATGCTGACAACAGTACCTGCCCTCCTTCCTGCCCGACAACAGGATCATGTCTCCTCCTTCCTGCCTGACACAACAGTACCTGCCCTCCTTCCTGCCTGACAACAGTACCTGCCCTCTCCTCCCTGCCCGACAACAGTACCTGCTCTCCTTCCTGCCCGACAACAGTACCTTTTGCCCTCCTCCCTGCCCGCTGACAACAGGCTCTGCCCTCCTTCCTGCCCGACAACAGTACCTGCCCTCCCGCTGTCTGACAACAGTACCTGCCCCCTCCTTCCTGCCTGATACGTACCTGCCCCTCCTCCTGCCCGACAACAGTACCTGCCCTCCTTCCTGCCCGATGTACCTGCCCTCCTCCTGCCCGACAACAGTACCTGCCCTCCTTCCTGGCCTGCTGATTAACAGTGCACTCTGCCCTCCTCCCTGCCCAACAACAGGCCTGCCCTCCTTCCTGCCCGACAACAGCACCTCCTTCCTGCCTGACAACAGTACCCTCCTTCCTGCCCGACACACAACAGCACCTGCCCCCTTCTTCCTGCCCTCCTTCCTGCCCGACAACAGTACCTGCCCTCCTTCCTGCCCGACAACAGTACCTGCCCTCCTTCCTGCCCGACAACAGTACTACAACTGATATACTGACCTGAGAAGAGGGGGGAAAATATCCAATCGATATATAATCAAGTGGGTTAGGTTAGGTTAGGTTAGGTTAGGTTAGGTAATAGGCGCAGTAGGAGGAGTATGGACCTCACCCCCCCAAGTGTTCCACCTGACATGAGACATTCCTTGGTTGGTTGACCGAGGATGATGTCACGCTTTTTGAGTAGTGAGACGCCCTCCTCTCTTTCGTCTGTGGGTGGGGGAGGGAGTGAGGGGGGGAGGGGAGTATAAGTGAAGAGTAAGGGCTGAGAGAGAGGAGGGGAGGGTAGGGGAAGGGTGAGGGAAACGAGTGAGGGGTAGGTAGGGAAGGGTGAGGGAGAGAGGAAGGAGGGTGGGGGAGAAGTGATGGAGGGAGTGAGGAGGAGCGAGGGAGTGAGGGGGAGGAGGGGAGGGGGGAAGAGGCGGCGAGAGAGAGTGAGGGGAGGGTAGTGAGGGAACGAGTGAGGGAGGGTATGTGAGGAGAGAGTGAAGGGAGGTGGGGGTAAGTATGAGGAGGGAGTGAAGGGAGGGTGGGAGCAGGGTGATGGAGGGAGGGAGGAGGAGGGTGGGGGTAAGGGTGAGGGAGAGGGGTAAGGGTGAGGGAGGGGGTGATTGTTAGGGTGAGGTGTGTTTAACTCAAGGTGTTAAGTTATTGTACTCAAGGTGTTAAGTTATTGTACTCAAGGTGTTAAGTTATTGTACTCAAGGTGTTAAGTTATTGTACTCAAGGTGTTATTGTACTCAAGGTGTTAAGTTATTGTACTCAAGGTGTTATTGTACTCAAGGTGTTAAGTTATTGTACTCAAGGTGTTAAGTTATTGTACTCAAGGTGTTATTGTACTCAAGGTGTTAAGTTATTGTACTCAAGGTGTTATTGTACTCAAGGTGTTAAGTCATTTGAAGCTGCTCTCTCTCTCTCGCGATAATGGCGTTTCCTCAATTGTTTGGATTGCATATCTCTGTTACGCCACTGTGTGTGTGTGTGTGTGTGTGTGTGTGTGTGTGTGTGTGTCATATTGTCATAAGACCTACCTTCCTTCATTCCCTCCTCCCTCCTTCTTTCCTCTCTTCTCTCTCTTCCCCTTCCTCCTTCCCTTTATTCCCTCCTTCCTC
>NW_024740638.1:0-3436 GCF_018991925.1 Homarus americanus | reverse complement strand
CCACCACCACCATCCAGTACAGGCTTGGGACCGAAAGTGCACATCTTGGTCTCACCACCACCACCAGTACAGGCTCTGGGACCGTGGCGGCCATCTTGGTCCACCACCACCACCAGTATAGGCTCTGGGACCCATGCCCATCTTGTCTCACCACCACCACCAGTACAGGCTCTGGGACCGGGGCGGCCATCTTGGTCTCACCGCCTGCTGTAAAATATTAGGTCCTAAACACGGTCACACACCGCGTCCGTGGTCATCCACGAACCACGTACATGCCGCTTCCCATGCCCGGGCGCAGGCACACACAAGTCATTCATACCACAAAAGCCGACACACATGTGCTGAGTTCACCATCCACACGTTTACGTACATGGAGGTTTTTGTGTGTGCATTATAATGCACACAAACATAGTTACATAAAGTCGTTCACATATACATGTACACACACACACACACACATAGACATATGGACCTGTACACACCCACTACACACCCACACACCCTACACACATCAACGGTCAGTGCACTTATACACACTCAATTCATACATGTACACATGCAAAGTTACTTACACATTACACATCGATAGCATGAATATGCATGAGCAGATGCACACAGGCATTATTTAGATTCAAGATATTTAAACACACACACACACACACACACACGCACACGCACACACACACACACACACAGCACACCACAACCGCATCCAGCCCATACGCACGAACCGATCGCTATAAGAAGCCAGGGTCCCAACCATTGTAAAATTATCAATAACTTATAATAAACCAGTGTATTCCTCCCCAGTAAACACTACTCCTTGCACTGTCACTATGTTGATGAACTGTAGTTTGAGCTGATCCCCATCTAGTTATTATATATCTTATTTGTATCACTTATATTAATTTAAATATTATTTGTAATTCGTAACCCATTCCCCAAATATGTAACTATCATATTTTCAGCCTTCTACGCTACCTTTCAATAAACCGTTAATTATTATTATTATTGTTGTTATCACACACACACACACACACACACACACACACACACACACACACACACACACACACACACACACACACACACACACCCACATCAACATTCAGCTAAACAAGGACATTTATATATACTAACCAGCCCACCAACAAACAAACAAACAACCACAAACAACCACACAAACAAACCAAACAAACAGACAATACACCAAACATACATCAGACACACAACAAAACAAACTCACTATGAACCAGCACTGCATGTGGGATGAACAAATAAACACACAAAGCTGACCAAGGAGGAGCAAGAAACAACAAACATTAACCCAAACAAGAGACAACAAACACAGCGAGAAACTTATGCATTTATTAAGTATATATCAACCACTCGACCTAACCTATAAACAGAAATCATGCATACACAGCTCTTGTTGTATGCAGAGAACATACACTACACATAAACCACACATACAACACATACAACAACATACAACCTTGTGTTTCAAAGTTTTACATTGAATGATGTCATTTTTTGTCCCTCTACCTAACCTGGAATGTAATAGCGATTTATATAAGGGTTAGAAACGGCTTTGTATATTATTGGTGATGATTTATGGGAGGGGAGTGGGGGGTGAGAGGGTCTTACCCATGTGTAGAGGGTACCACATGAAAGGGGGCACTTATGTAATACCCAAAAATATTACCTGGAGGGTTAATTGCCTTTATATAACACCCAGAGACCACTATAACTTTACAACACGATAAAAAAAGTTTACTTATTTATAATCTCACTCTAACTCCCCAGCCTATAGTCTCACCCCTTCCTCCCCAGTTCATATTCCAACCCCAAAACTGTTCTTCCTAATCCAATCAACTCTAACCCTACACAATCAACTAATCTCTTCTCTCCCTCTCTCGAGAGATACAAGTCCCGCCTAAATGTCTAAAACAAACAAACATTTAGGTGAATAGGAAGGAAGAGATGTATTCACCAATTCATCCACCACCGCTAACAACAACAATAAAACAACAACAACAATAACAACAACAATAATAATAGCAACAACAACAACAACAACAATAAATAACAACAACAATAATAGCAAACAACAACAACAACACAATAATAATAATAATAATAATAATACACACAATAATAATAATAATACAATAATAATAACAATACAACAATAATAATAATAATAATAACAATAATAATAATAATAAATAATAATAATAATAATAATAATAATAATAATAATAATAATAATAATAATAATAATAATAATAATAATAATAATAATAATAATAATAATAATAATAATAATAATAATCATTAATAATAATAATAATAATAATAATAATAATAATAATAATAATAATAATAAAAATATTAATAATAATAATAATAATAATAATACTAATAATAATAATATTAATAAAATAATAATAATTAATAATAATAATAATAATAATATTAATAATAATAATAATAATAATAATAATAATAATAATAATAATAATAACATCAATAATAATAATAATAATAATAATAATAATAATAATAATAATAAATAATACTATTAATAATAATAATAATAATAATAATAATGGCCTGGTCAGTAGAACGTCATCACAAGTCGACGCTTCAAAATGTAAACAAACTGACGCCATTTTTAAAGTTTTCATTAACATCATCTGTTTTACGATAACATTCTCCAGCTTCCGGTAAAAATAAAAACAACTCTGCTTCTATATTATTATAATTATTTGTTTTTTACTGTAATAGATCAGTATAGTTTGATAGTTAGTAATGTGTGTGTGTGTGTGTGTGTGTGTGTGTGTGTTGTCTAAAACGATTGATGGATAAATAGAATGACAAAGATATATATACATAGACAGATAGATAGACAGACACAGTACAGACAGACGAGATAGATAATAGACAGAAAGACAGGTGACAATCCGACAGAGACATGAACTCCTCTTCCATCAATATCAAAAAGTCAAGATCAATTCAGGTTACCAATAGAGTCAATTAGGGTGACCTTTAACAAGTTCATTAACTCCGCCATCAATTAATTCTCAACTAACACTTTGGCGATCATTGCACTGTATGTAGAGAGATGGAGAGATACATTACCATTACTACTACGCCACTATTACTACTTACGACTGCAAACTATTACTCATTACTACTAATAATATTACTACAACCAATTAATGACCACTACTACTACTAATACAACCACCACAAAAAGACTACTGCATTAATTACATTACTACAACCACCACGATCACTACTAATACTAATACAAATTACGTGACTACCATTACTACTACAACCAATTAATGATTCATTGGCCATTACTACTACAACCATCACGACTACTATTAATACTAAGCAACATGTAACGAACGAAGTTATTACTGAT
>NW_024740637.1:0-20059 GCF_018991925.1 Homarus americanus | reverse complement strand
GGGGAGGTGGAGTGGAGAGGTGGAGTGGGGAGGTGGAGTGGAGGCACCAGTGGGAAAGTGGAGTGGAGGCACCAGTGGGGAGGTGGAGTGGAGGCACCAGTGGGGAGGTGGAGTGGAGGCACCAGTGGGGATGTGGAGTGGAGGCACCAGTGAGGAGGTGGAAAGGAGGCATCAACGGGAAGGTGGAACGGAGGCAGCACTGGGGAAGTAGAGTGGAGATAATTATGTTACCCTGAGGGACCAATAAAAGGTAGTGTGATAGATATGAAATGGAAAAAAAAGTGATGACCGAGTGACCATGAGAATAAACTTGGAAATGACATGGGATGATGTATAATAAAATGTGTGACGTAGGATTTGTGGTAGAAGGACCGGGTGATAATAGGGACGGAGTTTAGAACGAGTGAAAAAAATTACTCTGAAAATATACTCGTGTCTGTACACTTAAGAAAATTGTACTTAGATCATTCAAAATACTGTTCACGCTATAACACTGAACTTTAGTAAACATCCTTGGTATGAACGGCAGATATACACGTGATGTCCCTAACTGTGTGCACCAGCAAGTATGTCTGTTAAGAAAAAAATCACGTTTTGACCATTTACTCTCATATGTGATGGCGTAAATCTTCATGAACCAATTTCGTATCAGGTATCAACTATATACAAAATTTGGTTATAAATTAATCCTGGAATAAATCCCAAAGTTCAGGTAACATGAAGAAGGAAAAATTAAAACAAAGGAGATGATAAAACTCAATTTAGCTGAGCGACGAATCCTTCAGCATATATCCTTCAGGCATTCATGTGATTTCTGTAGTGAAAGCAGCACTGATTGAAACAGTCACCTCCCCTCAACTACCGTTATTATGGACAGTTCCTGTAAAAGTAAAGAAGCAGCACTCTATGAGACTGAGAACAGTCACACCTCCCCCTCCGACCCAACACGTTAGCCATGGTTCTGTAGTGAAAGCAGCACACTATGAGACTGAGAACAGTCACACCTCCCCCTCCGACCCTACACGTTCGCCATGGTTCTGTAGTGAAAGCAGCACTCTATGAGACTGAGAACAGTCACACCTCCCCCTCCAACCCTACATAGCAGTCTATCTAACCACCTTGACTTCTCATATGAAAGTCCACCTGTTTCCTAGCCCCGACACCAACCTACACGACATCCAAAATTAAATTCCACCTGACCACTCACATGACAGTCCCTTGGCAGACCACCAAACGGTCCATCTTAACTCTGACACCCCCCCACCCTCATCTGACACTCTCTCTGCCCCCTCCCCTCCTCTCCACTCCCCCTCCCACAACTCACCTCCACACCAGAGTCGGGATGGGATGAAAGATCCACTTCTCCCCTAGATAACGTTAAGGTGTTTAATCATCAGGTAAAATATGGTGGGTTGCTAATCTGCAAGTGATTCATTTAACCTTTTAGGCTTATTTGCATACCAACATGATAAACTGAAAATAATCTCATCTCTTGTCTAAACTTAATACTGAAATCCTTTTATGTCACGTCAAACATCAAGTCATCCATACAACCCTAATAGGTAAAGGTCTCCAGGTGAAACACTAATTAACTAAAGTACCTTAATGGAGTAACCGGACATGAGGGGTTACCGTCATCCCAGCATCTGATTTCAGTACTGAAAAAAAAAACACACAACAGACACAAGACCCGAGACACGGTCCTTCCCATACTAACAATGACTCACTCTACAGCAGGTGCGGGCAAAAACATGGAACATTGCTAGACTCTGGACTTAATGATAGAGATTTAATCGTCAAGATGAGAATAATAAGAAAAAAAAGTATATTTACCATTGTTTTTTTCTGCATTCGCCTTGTGTTGTGATATTGCAAGGTGTGGTGACGCTGTGTGTGTGCTGATGATGATAATGAAGCTTTTGTTAGGCAGAGTTTTGTTCTGTAATCTGGAGGTGAAAAACTGGAGGTATTGTTAGGATTCATAAGGTTGGAATAGTGTGTGTGTGTGTGTGTGTGTGTGTGTGTGAGAGAGAGAGAGAGAGAGAGAGACATAACCGTCACTATGTCTGCAACCAATAATTTACCTTGGTGTTTGTTAAGTCTTGCAATTAATACATACCTGTACATACATATTATTCCCTACATCCAAACTTGAGTATACTTGAGTAATTAGCGTATGAAAACTCCACCTTTTATTTAGCTAATATAACCTTCACATAATACAAATTTGTCATCAATTTCAACACAAGCCTCACTTAATTTATCTCACACCACTTTATCAACCAACTTCTATTGTGATCTGGTGACTCACTTAACTCAAATACTAGTGTCTTTACTTAATACACCTTTTCACATATCCGTTGAGATATTGTTACATAACTATTTGACAAATTTCATAACCGGAACAGACCACTTACATGTAAAAATCTTCATCTACAATCCGAAACTAAATTCGGAGCCTTTTAGTGTACTGTAGGGTTCCAGTATCATATATGCAATAAAGAAACCTCTCCCACAGAATCCGTCGTCGTCCAGCGGCCACGACACTTGCGACCACCATCTGGTTGGCAGAGAACGAGTCTCAATTTGAAGCTAAATTATAATCCCTTGAAATGATGGGATCTGAGATCAAAATTTTTATAAAGAATTTTTTTATTGGCAATTCTTCCCTACGACCACAAGAATCCAGACAACTTAGTTATCAGAGAAGAAATATAATTTGAAGGTCTATGATAAGCCTTAAATTAGTGGATTCAACGAGTATTATATCCTGAGATAATATAGATCTTTCCGAAGACTCATCCCTGTGAACAGTAATATCTCACGATCATCTTAATTTTACACCTGTGACCACGAGGAGGAGTTCATCTCATTTGCATTTGTGAAAAAATAAATTTGAAGAAATATACGAAGCTCTGAGTCACAAACTCAAAGCTTATTCAATCAATCAATCATGCCTTAGGGTTGGCAATCAAGGCTCTCCACTCCAAGGATTTTCAAGCTGCCTTTATCAATCCTGCCAGACTTTGTATCTCTCCGGGGAACCACAACTTATTACATCACGATTGAGAAGAATTTCCCTCAAGACTTCAGAGCCGAGGCCACATAAATCCAGGACTATAACGAGCAAACAGAATTAAGTCTTAGTACAGAGACGAAGACAACAAGTGGAAAAATATCTTTACACGTGGAGACAAAGCGTAAAGGTTGACCATGGTACAGTAATTGTATTTTCCACACCGGGTAGCGTGAAGAATCAATGACGTGGGGACTTGGCATTATTGTTTCCTAACTTAACCCTCTGAGTACGATGCCAACCCCCCTGAGTACAATGAATTAACCCGACCCCCCCTATAGAGTACGATTATTTAACACAATGAACAAGATATATTTACCCCTTGAAATAGACCAGTGGGTTAGGTATATCACCAGTTGAGTACAATACCAGCCTCTGAGTACAGTAAATCAACCGAGTAAGGTACCTTAACCGCTTGAGTACGATGACTTAACCCTTTGAATGAGATGACCTATTCTTGTGGGTACGTAGACACTGTACTTAGGTGGTTAAGTCACTGTACTCAGGAACAGGTCATCATATAGAAAGGGTTATAACAACGTGATCAAGGGAGTAAGCCATTGTATTCAGAGGATTAAGGATTAAGCCAACGTTCTCAAGGGGCTTACACAACTGTAAAACTGATCCCATTAATTTGCTAAACGAGAATACGACTGTCGAAAAGTCTGAGATTGCATTGACTTGACTGACTTCAAATTAATATAAGCAATAGAAACCTGACATGACGTTTACAACAAGCCTTACGATAACATTAATGACAAAACCAAACCTCACAGCCATGACATAAACCCAAGCCTGGCATCACATTCTAACACACAAAAGAAGAACTCGTGTAGCAGAGAGCAGGAATGAAGTGACACGTGTCAACAGAGGACCACACTTACAACCTTCAGGCTCAGGGTAGACTCGTAAATTAATCACAAGACCAACACGCCCGGGGAGGTGTTACCGGGTCCAACACGTCCTCACCCCCCCCCCATCACCCTGCCCTCAGTCAGTGTTTTTCACTTTGTTTACACGAGGAGTCTGCAAGTCTAATGAGTTCCAGTTCTACTAGGTCTTAGTTCTAATGGGTATCAGTGATAATGAATCTCAGTTATAGTGATCCCCCAGTTGTAATAACCCCCAGTTATAATGATAGGTCTCTGTTCTAATGGGCCTCATTTATAACGGGCCCCAGTTATAATGGACCCCCAGTTATAAGAGGCCTCACTAATCCTGGGCCTCACTCAGGGCTGGATTAACCATTAAGCAAAATAAGCACGTGCTTAGGGCACCAAAAGAAGGGGGCACCACAGGTTTTTCCTTTGAAGGTATTATGCCTTCTAGTGACCAGATCATATTTGCGATAAAACCTAATAGGCTAGTGTAAAACCGCCGTATAAAATTGGTGAAAAATATTTATCCCATTTTGTTCGTTAACTATGTTTTGTAAGGGTTTTAAACCAAGAAAACTGTGCTCCTTTTTTTTTTTAAGGACACGTTGCCCAATGGAAATGGCTTTATTTTATACACGTTCAAGAACGTTCCTGAACGTCTGAAATTGTCTAAGTTCGTTCCCTCGCTTCTCAGCCCTCACTCAGGCTCTTGCAGTATCAACGAAATGTGTCTATTTTAACGTGTGGTATGAGGTGGATTGTGTGAAGTAACAAGTAAGTTTCTGAATTTCTCATTAATTAAATTACTTTATATTTACAAAATAAAGAGGTAGATATTTTAACTATATAAATATATTGTGTTACTAAATTAAGAGCAGTAACTCTAGGCCTAGTTGTTATAATAAATAAGGTTAAATCAAAACTGTCTAATTTCAGTGATTTTTATAATTATCAAATGTTGAAAAACTTCAACTCCTTGTTTTTATTTCTTAATTGTCTTTAACTGTATTTGTTCTGGTTCTAGTCTAACATCAGTGATGAGAAAATTGTAGGATCTGGCTTGTGGGGTGGCCTGGAAGAAACCTGAATTTTTTTATCTTATATTTCAACATCAGTATTCATTGAGTCTTAATCATGGTCTTAATATCTTGTCAGTTAAGCAATGGGAGGGCCGAGGGGGCACCATTGTTGGGCTGTGCTTAGGGCATCAATTGGCCTTAATCCGGCCCTGGCCTCACTTGTACGTAATGGGACCCAATCACAATATCGTTCCAGTTCTAAGAGGCATCAGTCCTAGTAAATACCACTTCTAATGGGTTCCGGAACAAAAAGTCCCTAACCTAACCTAACCTGAGGATCGATACCAGAGGTTAAGTTAGGTTAAGGCTTAGTTGGGGCCAATCTGGCTAGGGTCCATTTAGAAATGAAATCCATCAGAACTAAGACCCATTAGAGTTGGGGCCCATTAATACTGGGACCCATTAGAGTTGGGGCCCATTAATACTGGGTCCCATTAGAGTTGGGGCCCATTAATACTGGGACCCATTAGAGTTGGGGCCCATTAATACTGGGACCCATTAGAGTTGGGGCCCATTAATACTGGGACCCATTAGAGTTGGGGCCCATTAATACTGGGACCCATTAGAGATGGGGCTCATTAATACTGGGACCCATTAGAGATGGGGCCCATTAATACTGGGACCCATTAGAGTTGGGGCCCATTAATACTGGGACCCATTAGAGTTGGGGCCCATTAATACTGGGTCCCATTAGAGTTGGGGCCCATTAATACTGGGACCCATTAGAGATGGGGCTCATTAATACTGGGACCCATTAGAGATGGGGACCCATTTATTAATACTGGGTCCCATTAGAGTTGGGGCTCACTAATACTGGGACCCATTAGAGATGGGGCTCATTTATACTGGCCCCATTAGAGATGGGACCCATTTATACTGGGCCCCATTAGAGATGGGACCCATTTATACTGGGCCCCATTCGAGTTGGGGCTCACTAATACTGGGCCCCATTAGAGATGGGACTCATTTATACTGGGCCCCATTAGAGATGGGGCTCATTTATACTGGGCCCCATTAGAGATGGGGCTCATTTATACTGGGCCCCATTAGAGATGGGGCTCATTTATACTGGGCCCCATTAGAGATGAGACCCATTTATACTGGGCCCCATTCGAGTTGGGGCTCACTAATACTGGGACCTATTAGAGATGGGGCTCATTTATACTGGGCCCCATTAGAGATGGGACCCATTTATACTGGGACCCATTCGAGTTGGGGTTCACTAATACTGGGCCCCATTAGAGATGGGACCCATTTATACTGGGCCCCATTAGAGATGGGGCTCATTTATACTGGGCCCCATTAGAGATGGGGCTCATTTATACTGGAACCTATTAGAGATGGGGCTCATTTATACTGGGCTCCATTAGAGATGAGATCCATTTATACCTGGACCCATTCGAGTTGGGGCTCACTAATACTGGGACCTATTAGAGATGGGGCTCATTTATACTGGGCCCCATTAGAGATGAGACCCATTTATACTGGGCTCCATTAGAGATGGGACCCATTTATACTGGGACCCATTCGAGTTGGGGCTCACTAATACTGGGACCTATTAGAGATGGGGCTCATTAATACTGGGACCTATAAGAGTTGGGGCTCATTATTACTGGGACCCATTAGAGTTGGGACCCATTAGTTCTAGGGACTATTACGACTGGGGTCCAGTTAACCAGTCAACAAATAGGCGATAAGTGGACCTTCTGGATAGACTTTCACCAATGAGAAAAAACTTTTGAAAAGAAAGAAAAAGAAAAAAAAATCGATAATGAGAAAACACAAGAAGGAAAGATGGAGGAATGCAGAAAGAAATGAAAATGAATAATGAATAAAGAACGAATGAGAAAGGGAACAGGAAAAACGAAAGAAAATATGAAAAGGAACGAAATATAAAAGAAAATAATGGACAGAGGACGAGAGGGAGAATACAAAAGGAAAAGAACAAAAATTAAAAAACGAACGAGAAAGTAAAAAGAAAAATTAAGAAAAAAACGAGAGAAAAGAAAAGAAAAAAATGGATGAAAGAAAGGAAAAACCCGATGCGAGAAAAATAAACGAATAAAACAATGAATGACAAAAGAAAAAAGAAAATAAAGAATATACAGATTAAGAGAGAAATATAAAAGAGATAGGAAAAAAATAATCGCCAAAATATACGACAAAACACAACACAACAGACCGCCCATCCACGCCCTATAACGTCCCTCAAAACTTTGGCCAGACGCGAACTAAACTCGGCCTTGCCACTTTTCCGCGGGGGGTGGTCACACAACTCCAGGGAGGGAGAGAAAGGAAGGGAAGGGAGAGAAAGGAAGGGAGGGGACGGAGAGACTAGAAAGGGAGGGAAGGAAGGAAGGAAGGAAGTTGTGAAAAAAAAGAGAGGAAGAGAATGAAAAAGAAAGGGGGAGAAAGAAGGAGGGAAGGAGTGGAATTACCGTAAAATTTCCGTGTGTACCTTTATCAGTGCAGTGTAAACTCCTCTATGGGATTTCACTTAATCAGGAAAGCAAAAATTTGGTGAAGGTTATATACGAAGGATTATGTAAGTGTGTGTTTTGTAGTTCAGGTGGCGGTCATTTTGAAAAGAGATAAAAACGAACTCTCCATCAGTAGACTTTTTGTGTGTGATTATACTTATTGTCGGCCATTTTCAACTGAGACACAAATCAAGCACTATGGGAGTTTTAGTACAATTTATGGTATGATTATAGCGGTTATCTGTCATTCTGATATGCGATAAAACTCGAGCGCTCCAAAGAACTCGAAATGACTTTGTGGTGTGGTTGAGCAGTTGTCGGATATTTTGGAACCGAAATAAAAATAAATAAACGTAGTGCAAGTTTGAAATGATGTTATTGGTCCGAATATTAAAGTTTTGTCAATTTTTACCTGAAAAAACAATAACAACAACTCACACTTGTGGTGAATATGAATAAAAAAGAAACAGTAAAGGTATTAGTGTTGAGTAGAGGCTGGTAACGACCACACGAGGCCCGACCATCACGGGACAATACTGTGTTAAGCCACTACAACGGCACTCAACATTTGATACAAACTACGACTGATAAAACTACCAACTATTCTAACACACACACACACACACACACGATTATACAAATACCGCATTTTTATTTCTTTATTTTCTTTCTTTCTTTATTTTCTTTATTTATTTAAGTC
The DNA here is from genome assembly GCF_018991925.1 of Homarus americanus. Classification (NCBI taxonomy): domain Eukaryota; kingdom Metazoa; phylum Arthropoda; class Malacostraca; order Decapoda; family Nephropidae; genus Homarus; species Homarus americanus. The sequence goes on along the minus strand of NW_024740637.1, from coordinate 11,846 downwards.
TCCCTTATGAATAATATTGCAACAGTCTTCGCCACGCACTTCGTCTCCACCAGAATCTCAACACCACATTGTCAACTGGCACAATCTACCATCATCAAGTTGTGTGTTGATGATCACAGAAAGACGCCCACAAGAGGTCACAGGGGCATTGACAGCATAGAGTTATAACAGCCAATTCCCGGGTTGATTGCAGATGAAAAGAATCAGAACAGACCTCGTGTGCGATGTCTATATTTGGATAGAATCATCGGGGAGAGTGGTGCCGCAAACGATCGGGAATTTATAGACCTATAAATAGCACACGGCTGCGTTAAAATTGCTATGAATTCGGAAAACACGCGAAATGTGACGCGTTTGGCGGTCTGGATTGAACACCGTTTATTAGAACACGTTTACAAAATGCAAAAATTCTGAATTTGTATCGCGTAGCCGAATTTGTACCCGTGAGAAGGTAGGTGGGTGGGGGAGGCAGGTGAGAGGGTACGTAAGTGGGTGGGAGGGTAGGTAGGTGGGTGGGTGGCCAGGTGAGAGGGTACGTAAGTGGGTGGGAGGGTAGGTAGGTGGGTGGGTGGGGTGTGGGTGGTTGGGTGTGGGTAATAGGTTGCATGTGGGTGTGGGTGGGTGGGTGGGTGTGGGGTGGGTGGGGTGGGGTGGGTGGGGTGGGTGGGTTGGGGTGTGGGGTGGTGGGAGGAGGGTAGAGTGGGTGGAGTGGGTGGCCAGGTGAGGTGCATGTAAGTGTGGGAGGAGGTACATGTAAGTGGTGGGAGGGTGCAAGTGGGTGGGAGGGTGGTGGGTGGGTGGGTGGGTGGGTGGGTGGGTGGGTGGGTGGGTGGGTGGGTTGGGTGGGTGGGTGGGTTGGGTGGATGGGTTGGTTGGGTTGGTTGGTTGGGTTGGGTTGGGTTGGGTTGGGTGGACGGGTGTGGGGTTGGGTGGGTTGTGGGTGGGGTTGCGTGCTGGTTGGGTGGTTGGGTTGGCCGGGTGAAAGGTACATGTAAGTAGTCAGGAAGGAAGGTAGTAGGTAGGTGTTGGCAAATGAAAGTACACGTAAGTGGTGAGAAAATCCTCAAAGTAGGTGAGTACGTAAGTAGGTGAGAAGGCTCGTGAGTGGTGAAGGTAGTAGGTGGGTGGGTGGGTGGCCAGGTGGGGTAAGTGATGGTGGTGGTGGTGGTGGGTGGCCAGGTGGGTGGGTGGAAGGGTGGTGGTGTGCAGGGGGAGGGTGAGTGGGTGGGTGGGGTGGGTGGGTGGTTGGGAGGTGGGTGGTTGGGGTGGGGGAGGGTGGGTAGATTGGGGTGGGAGGGTGGGTGGTGGGAGGGTAGGTAGGTGGGTGGGCCAGGTGGGAGGGTTGGTGGGTGGGTGGCCTGTGGTGAGAGGTGGGCAGGTGGGTGGGAGGTGCCAGGTGGGTGGTTGGGAGGGTTGGGTGGGAGGAGGGTGGGGAGGGTGGGGTCCAGATTAGAGGGTTGGTGGGTGGGATTGGGTGGGGTGGGGTTGGGGTGGGGCAGGAGGGTAGATGGGTGGGAGGGTAGGTAGGTGGGTGGGTGGGTGGGTGGGTGGGTGGGTGGCCAGGTGAGAGGGTGGGTGGGAGGGTGGGAGGGTCTGTCTGTCTGGGGAACTATCTCGCCACCAGCCAAACTCTAAATTATTTCTTCCTCTCCAACTAATTTTCTTTTTGCCTTTTGTACATTTTGCAAAAAAGTGAACAAAATCGCTAAAGAAAAAGACTTATCGTGGAAGGAAGGAGTCTGATGGCCAAGAGATGCAAATGATCATTGATTCCGGTGCAGACTGAGTTGAATTGCTCTGTTCGATAAATCTCTTCAATAGTTAGGAAAAAAATTGTAAAAATTCAATGTTGAAAAGATGGATTAACCTGACGGCACCAACTCTCTCTCTCTCTCATACCCCTCCCTTCCTTTACCCCACCCCTTCCCTCCCATTGTCCTACCATTCTTCCCCTGTTGGCCCTCCTATTAGAGAAAGAAAACAATATATATTTTTTTGGAAGGGGTAACTGTCATAAGAAGTTGTGTTCCTTGTTGATGTGTGTGTGTGTGTGTGTGGGATGCCGAGAGCAGGAAAGAAGTGAAAGGAAAAGTACGGTTGGAGGGGAAGGAAGAGGTAAAGTGTTAAGAGTGAGACGTGTGGAATAATTGAGAGAGAGAGAGAGAGAGAGAGAGAGAGAGAGAGAGAGAGAGACTAAACACACACAAAAAAAGAAATGAAAACAAAATAACACAAAAATAAATTGTCATAGTCGAAGGTGCAGTCATCGATATAAAGTACTCGGTCTACTAATTCTGAACTATTGACAGAAAAATACGAGACAAATAAGCCGACAAATTGAGCCATTAAAGGTCTCTCATGAACTTCTGCCGCTACAGTAGGGATAAACACTAGTAATTGATATACTGGTAAAATAAAACCCCCACACACAGACCACCGAACTAAAAGCTTCCGGCGATAAATAAATTAATATATCAGGTAATTTAGATAAAATTTCGATAAAGTGATAATTTATATACATTTTTATATATTTTTTTTAAATTTAAACTTGACTGTAAATAAGAACTATCATATAAATAATCACACTGTAAAATATAAATAAATAACATAATTATTAACTTAATATTTTTTAACTTTGCCCTAAACTTTACAAGGGAACTTTACCGGGTACAACTGGACGGTCTCCTACGCTACATGACTCTGAACACACGAGAGAACTAAACACAGAACTCACGATTCTTCTTCATATGTGTATTGTGTTTTATATATTCATTTATTGTCTTATTCTCTCTATGTTCAAAATATTCACTGGGGGTAAAAATAACAGCACGGATACAACACACTAATAACTAATCCCGTTTTTTTTTAGCACGAAAGAACCATCATGGCCGGCACTGTATACTAAAAATCACCCACTTTCCCCAGATGCAAAGTTAGGTACCAATTCACAGATGGGTGAACTGGGAATCCACTAAGTGCAAGCCAATAATCCTAGGAATATGAAGCGAGAATTGTATCTACTCAGCCACAGCACACCTCTGGTCGGCAATAATCCGCTAAAATAAGTCTTTTATCTTTACATAGAGGGAACATAATGATGTACAACTCGTGTCAAACGCTGCATTAGGTTACGTCGTATAGTTTAGTACAGTAAAAAAAAAAATAAACCTTGAACAGAGGAGCGACGGTCAGCTGAAAGTGAACCAAGTCGATGTGCCATTGTAGTTTGATGTCCACCCTCACTACGCACGACCAGAATCTACATAATACTCAATAAACAACGACTAGACACGAGGCCTGTTAGAGGGGTTATTCTTTACTCTTAAATCTATCAAAAGCTCGAGATTAGCAAGACCCAGAGAGGGCGAGGAGAAGACTACGAAGAGGTTAAGGGTGAAAAGGGCTGGAGGAACTGTAAAGAGAGAGAGAGAGAGAGAGAGAGAGGCGACCTGGGTTAAGGACTAAGGAAAGGAAGTGAGAGGGATAAGGGAAAGAAAGGGCTGAGTGAAGGGGAAACAGGGCCGTGGAAAAGGGGTAAAATGAGGAGTGAGAGAAGGGCTACAGGAAAAAGTGAGGCCTGAGAAGAGGGGTTAGAGTAAGGGCTGGGGAAAGGGCTAGAGTGAGGATGGAGAGAGGGACAAGTCATATCTATAGAGAGGTTTTGGAGAGGGTTATGGAGAGTGCTGAGGAAGTAAGAGGGGCTAGTATTGAGGGCTAGACTGATGGGGGAGAGGGGAGAGGGCTAGGGAGAGGGTTAGAGAGGGGAGAGAGCTAGGGAGAGTGTTAGAGAGGGGAAAGGGCTAGGGAGAGGGTTAGAGAGGGGGAGAGGGACTTCAGGGCGCTAGTGGTGGTCGCTACGATGAGGCTCCGTGGATATTTGTCGTGTGTTTCAGGACGAGAAATTGCAGAGACCTACCACCAGCTGACGGAGGCGTTGAGGCTTGTGTACGGAGGAGGAGGAGAAACGGAAGATAGAATAAGAGGGGGAGAAACAGATGATGGAGCAGGAGGAGAAACAGAAAATGTAAGAGGAGGAGGAAGATCAGCGGCAAGAGCAGTATGAGGAAGAGGGGGAAGATTTGGTGGAACGAGAAGGAAGACAGGATGGAGACAAGAGGCAAAAAATGAGTTAGAGAATTGATAACTGGAGAGAAAACAAAATTAACAGGCGCAAGATAGAGGGAAGAGCAGAAAGAATAAAAAGAAAAGGAGAAAAATATTGAACGTCGTAAAAATGAAATATAAAAAAACAAACAAGAGAGAAATAGAATAAAAGATGAAAGGAGAAGAACGAGGAGAGGCAGAAAAAGTGAAGAAAAAAACACAGAGATAGAGAGAAAGAAGGAAAAAATAGAGAAGGAAAAATCAGAGAAAAGAAAAACAATAACTGAGGAAAAGAACAAAAATGAGAAAAAAAGAGAAAGAAAGAAAGATAGAAAAACAGATTTATATGGGATTTTTTTTTTGGGGGGGGGGGAGGAGGAAAGGGAAGGGAAGGTTCCAAGTTTCACTGAATTGTTCCTAATGTGAGTAAGCCAATCCCACATATTTAATGGCGTTTGTAACAATTTGTCTCAGATCAAGCACCTGGAGAGTTTAATTTTGTTAATCTTTTGTTTTCTTTCATTTTTTCTTTCACCCTTCTTACTGCTTTCTTCGTATTTTCTTTTTCTCTCTCTGATATCTACCTATGTTGCTCTTCCTGTCTACCTGTGCATCTCTCTCTCTCTCTCACTCAAGACCGGTTCTCATTATAACCACTGAGAATATTACCAGAAAGTGTTTGAATGTTTACTGTTTTTCTTCGTTTTTTTTTTACTGACAGCTTTTAACGTTAACCGAGTGACCCAGTAACGCTAACACACACGCACACACACACAAAACACACACACACAGACACACACACACACACACCAGTGCTCACGTTCATGACATTGACCCATTCTAAACTGCTCACACACGAAAGTTCAATATATGTCCTGTACTTTACATTCCAACGCTTCAATGGTTTTGTAAGTTATGGTCTACGCTGCAGTATAAAATATTAATTATGTACTTGCATGGGTGGAGAGAGAGAGAGAGAGAGAGAGAGAGAGAGAGAGTATATGACCCAAATATACGGAAAAGACTCCATAAAAAAATATAGATATTATATATACATTTTAGGAAACCATTAACTGAAGCAAAAAAAAAAATTGACAAGACGTTTAACATTCACGATTTACTAGCAAGAAATATGTGTTGAAAATTACAGATTACACAGACATAAATAACTGTATGAACTGGGGACAAGTTTGAGAATGTTTTGTGAGGAAGAAAAGTACAAATTGGGGAAAAAACAGCTTTGATATGAATAAATTACTGGATAAACGTAAATGGGAAAAAAACGCGTCTTTAACTAGGAAAAAATGAAAGAATGGAAGGAAATTAATGTAAATATAACGTGAATAACCAAGAATGAAGAGTAGAAGGATATTATTAGATGTAAAATATGTATAACCAGGAAAGAAAAAAATAAAGAAAAAATAATAAAAAATAGTGAATAACCGACGGAGAAAAAATTAATGAATAAAAATTGAAGACAAAATATATATAAAAATAATAAAAAATAGCATATAAAATAAAATAAAATAAATACGAATATATATCAGAATAAACTGAAACAAACTGATGTGAAAAATAGATATCACGAGGAATTATTTTTAAATAAACCCGAGAAAAAAAAGTTGTTCCATGAAACCTTTGAGAAAAATTAATTGATTTCCATAACTGCTAGTGGTACTATGTGAGTTCAGAACGTCATAGGTACACAAGTTAAAATTCAGAACTGATATTCACATATAATTTAGATTTTTTTTTTAGGTTACACTCAGTCATTTCTCCTAAAATAACTATGCTGAGAGAGAGAGAAAAAAAAAAGCTGAGTGTGTGTGTGTGGTGGGATGACGGATTGAACTAGCGACCCTCAGATCAAGAGACAAGAGCCGTACCCACTCGACACCACACCTCAACTAACTAATCAACCTACACCTATCGTAGCCTATCTAACCTAACCTAACAGAAAATCTTACTTTACCAGAGAGTGGGACGGACACAAGTTGACATCACGGTCGTGTATGAACCAATCAGCGACCAGCTTTACCCACATACGAGTGGATCTTGTACGCAACAAGCCCGACTCAGGTTATAAAGCCAATAAAGAGTAACACTCAATTAGCACAGCTCCCTTCAGATGCCATTAAACCTCGACCTCATAGCTGTAGGAGGACCTATCGAACCAATGAAGTTTTTCGCTGTTGATCACTGTTTATCTTCCTCCCCTTCTCCCTCTGCTTGACTAAAGGAGTCACTCACCTACTTCCATGGCCAGTTGGTCACTTACACGTGTAGATAGTCCAGTCAGTGCGGTTTGTGAGGTACGCGGTCACTCGTACGAGCCCTTGATCATGTTGGTATTGTCTACGGTCACTCACTCAGTCATTTATACTTTCCTTCTCGTTATTTATGTCCCTCCTCCTCTTCCTCCTCCTCCTCTTCTTCCTCTTCTTCGTCCTCCTCCTCCTCTTCTTCATCTTCCTCCTCCTCAAACATGAGTTATGAGAGGATGTAAAGTCCTGGACACACACACACACACACACACGCACACACACACACACGCCACATTTTCTCTAAAGTAATTATCATGATAAGAGTCAGGAAATAAGAAAAAATGTAAAAGAATAACAGATAAGAGAGTCACTAAAGATAACTCAGGTAAACAAGTGGAAGAAGAAGAATAGTTTAAATCGTTTATAATATTATTATTATTATTATTATTATTATTAAGAACGGTGACTAACCCCTTGAGGATGATGACTTAACCCCTTCAGAACGATGAATTAATCTAGCACTTACTGGGTTAAGATAACATATTCATAGGATTAACACAGTCATCGCCCATGGATTAAGTTATCATACTCAATAGATTAAAATTATCCTTACTCATTGGACTATTCCACTGTACTCAGGGGTTGGCATCGTACTAAAGGGGTTTAGATACCTTATTTATCAGGCTATTTGAGTACAATGAAATAGTACTCTAGAGCTTAAGATACCGTACTCATTGGGATCGTCTACTGCACTCAGAGGTCGACTCTATCATGCTGTCACTGGATCTTGCCATACTGTCATGCCCGTTCATCTCAGTTATTCACGGTTAGCCTTTGGCCATCTATCCTACCGACCTGTCCAGACCCTCTCACCACACACCCCTTCACTTCACCCACCACTCCCATCCTAATCTCATATATCCTTCAAACCTCCTTCCTTCCTTCCTTCCTTAATCTATCCCCTGTTAAGGCTACTACGTGGATTAACAGGGTCCATCCTTAGCTTGTTCCGCCTCGCTTCCTGAACGTCTTCCCTGTACTAGTCTTGTTTCAGTGTATTTTGACCCAAGTTTGTTTTTAGTTTTCCCTCAGCAGCTAACCATCTTACGAGTGTTTATTTTTTTTACCTTACCACCTACAGGAACGATAAAATACCTGTTTTTAATCCGTCTGTATGTTTGTATATCCCCACGGACACTACAGGAAAAATCATGCGTACATTTTGGCACCAGTATCGCCGTTAAGAGAGCCAACACCCAGTTGAATATGTAAGTCACTAAACTACATAATTTCTCTATATGTTCTTTCAGGTTCTCTAGCAAAAACTACTCATTAACATATCTTCATCTACATACATACCTATTCCCCTTAACTTTCACAAGACCATTAAAATACTTCAATATTTTTCTTTGTCAATAATCCAATTGTTATTTACAATCTTTCATGATAAAAAATACTGGAAACTAATTCATATATGGTAGAATTTAATCTGTTTTTTATGTTATTTAAAACAATCTTATTCCCCGTCTGCTCTGTCTTCCCCAGATTACTATGGCCATACTCAGTCAATGAACAACAAAATAGCAAAATGTTCCCCACCATAAAAAAAGAGTTTTTCTCAACGAATATTGCAAGTGGTTAACAGCTGTGGTAGGGGGCGGGTGGGGGAGGGGGGAAGAGTGGTTGGTGGGAGAGGTGGGTGGTGGTGGGGGTGTATTAGTAGGTGGAGGAATACAAATTTTAGAAACAAGAGAGAGGGAGGGAAGTATGAAAGGAAGCAAGGGTCGTAGGCAGCATGAGAGGGGAATAGAGATGTAGGAGGCATAGGAAAAAGAAAACGGAGTTACTTGTTAAGGGAAAATTATGTTATTACCGACCGAAGACTTAGACTGAAATGGAAAATATTACGATTTTCATCTTAATCTGATAATTTTCTTTGTTTATTCTTGTGTCTTTACTTAATACATCTATAAAAATACTGTAGAGTTTAAGTGAGTGTTTTTCTGTCACACACACACACACACACACACACACACACACTCTACCACTACCCTCTGCCTCACACACGGGCACAATTTATATTCAAATGAGACCGGTAAAACGAAGAGAGCTGAGGGCGTATGACTGGCTTATGAATCAGTTGTCAGCGAGGGATGGGGAAGCACGATACCTCCTCCTCTCCCACCCTTTCCATCCTGTTCCATCCTGCCTCTTGTGGGTACATGATCCATCAGGTTTAACCGCGTGTGTCGGCAGGTAACAGACAATCACAGCTCCATGACATTAAAAGAGATGATGCTGACTTTATGTATACAGTTTAAGACACATATACTACCACGAGACTTGAAAACATGCAATAGTGTTACTCCCTCTTCTTAATTCTGTAGCGATTATATGTACGACTCTCTCTCTCTCTCTCTCTCTCTCTCTCTCTCTAGGAATACTATCGACTAGAACTTATTTTGTTATCTTTATGAAACTCGTAAATAAAATATAGTTTATTTAGAATGACAAAATGGACTGGCTTATTATTTTTATTATTATCTAAACAAAACTTACAGAAAATAATAATAAGAAAATAATGAAACTTTTCCTTCATCTAGTTAATTTATCTTACAATTACCTGGGTGCTTAAGCGGGTAATTCCGAGCAGTAATAAAAGGCGTAACGAGACCTTCATGTTCACTAATTACCGAGAACATCACTTATTTTTACGAAGACTCTAATTGTCTCGCTGTCTCTCAAGACTTCGTGACCACTTACCTTATTGGGGTCATAAATCTTCGTTTTTTTATGGCTAACTATAAATATTGAGCAATGTATAAATGTCTATGTCTTACACCTGTCTCTCTTTGTGTGTCTCTGTATGTGTGTCTGTGTCTGTCTGTCTGTTTTTTGTCTGTCTGTCTGTCTGTCTGTCTGTCTGTCTCTCTTTCTCATATCGTTAATCCCTTTATATCCCTGGATTAGCTTAATCTCTCTCAGTTTCCCGTTAACAGTAAAAACTCGAGTCATAACCTAAATGTTTATCCTGACTCCGTTAACTGTTTTGTAATCGAGGGAACAGAGACTCCCTTCTAGGTAATCATTTCAACAGCAACACAACGGTAACACAAGTGAAGGTAGTTATTGAGTCTTAGGTAGGTTAAGAACCGTACATATCATGGAGGATTCCTGGCGCGTTGGGAAGCTCCTGTCCACCAATTCCAGGATTATCTCGCCAATTCCTGGATTATATCGCCAATTCCAGGATTATCTCGCCAATCGCCTGGAATCCAGACCCTGCAGACTCCATTCCCAAGCCAGACAAGGTTCATTGGAGACATTTCGTGTTTATAACTACCAAATGAGCAATATATCCCTTCATTAAACAGTTTTAAAAGTATTTCTTAAGGGATCAGCTTAAGCTTTAACTCCTAGAAAAGTATAGAAAGCTTGAGAAAATGGACTAGATCATAATTAAGCTCCCATGTCTTTAGGGATCAGCTTAAGCTTTAACTCCCTGAAAAAAAAATAGACAAAATGGACTGGATTATAATTAAGCTCCCATGTCTTTAGGGATCAGCTTAAGCTTTAACTCCTAAAAAAGTATATAAAGCTTAACAAAATGGACTGGATTATAATTAAGCTCCCATGTCTTTAGGGATCAGCTTAAGCTTTAACTCCTAGAAAAGTATATAAAGCTTAACAAAATGGACTGGATCATAATTTAGCTGCCATGACCACCCGAGTAAGTAATGTTACGGTAGATAAACTCAATACTGTACTTGGAAACATCGATATGAGTGGACGATTATGGATGGACTCGGTCTTCCGTTACTCACGGTTCCAGGGAGAGCTAAGAGGAGCATTCATGTAGCGTGAGGTCCCTGGTGTAACGTGAGGGTCCTGATGTAATGTGAGGACCCTGATGTAACGTGAGGCCCCTGGTGTAACGTGAGGGCCCTGGTGTAACGTGAGGGCCCTGATGTAACGTGACGGCCCTGGTGTAACGTGAGGGTCCTGATGTAATGTGAGGACCCTGATGTAACGTGAGGGCCCTGATGTAACGTGAGAGCACTGATGTAACGTGAGGCCCCTGATGTAACGTAAGGGCACTGATGTAACGTGAGGGCCATGGTGTAACGTGAGGGCCCTGATGTAGCGTGAGGGCCCTGATGTAACGTGAGGACCCTGATATAACGTGAGGGCCATGGTGTAACGTGAGGGCCCTGATGTAGCGTGAGGGCCCTGATGTAACGTGAGGACCCTGATGTAACGTGAGGGCCCTGATGTAGCGTGATGACCCTGATGTAACGTGAGGGCCATGGTGTAACGTGAGGGCCCTGATGTAGCGTGAGGGCCCTGATGTAACGTGAGGACCCTGATGTAACGTGAGGGCCCTGATGTAGCGTAAGGGCCCTGATGTAACGTGAGGGCCATGGTGTAACGTGAGGGCCCTGATGTAGCGTGAGGGCCCTGGTGTAACGTGAGAGCACTGATGTAACGTGAGGCCCCTGATGTAACGTGAGGGCCATGGTGTAACGTGAGGGCCCTGATGTAGCGTGAGGGCCCTGGTGTAACGTGAGAGCACTGATGTAACGTAAGGGCCCTGATGTAACGTGAGGGCCATGGTGTAACGTGAGGGCCCTGATGTAACGTGAGGGCCCTGATGTAACGTGAGAGCACTGATGTAACGTGAGGCCCCTGATGTAACGTAAGGGCCCTGATGTAACGTGAGGGCCATGGTGTAAAGTGAGGGCCCTGATGTAGCGTGAGGGCCCTGGTGTAACGTGAGGACCCTGATGTAACGTGAGGGCCATGGTGTAACGTGAGGGCCCTGATGTAGCGTGAGGGCCCTGATGTAACGTGAGGACCCTGATGTAACGTGAGGATAAACAAAAATATAGACGATAAACTAATGATACCAAGCTAAATTAATCTAATCTTAACATCATCTAACTTAATTTAGGTAAAGTTAGGTTACGTTGAGATAGCTAAAAACGGCTTCAGTGGAATCAAGTCAGCTTGATCGTATAATACACATTATGTATACTTGAATATACATGACATGAAATGACATGACATGACATGACATTACATACGAATTACCAAAAAGTTATCTTTATTTTACAAAGGTGTCCTCAGCTACACATCCACAGTCAGCACTACACAGTCAGCTAAACTAGGAAGCTAATCGACAGCTAACAAGAGACACTTAACACTCGACACTCGACAGCATTAACGATAAGACATCAGCTTTTAACAGTGAACACGTTGTAATGTGATGATATAATGTGAAAAGGAGAGAGAGAGAGAGAGAGAGAGAGAAGACATGAATAGACAGCAGAGAGATACAGAAAAAAATAGATAAAATAAGACAGATAGAAAGACACAGACAGACATATACCACATCACAGTCACCACCCACACCCCCTCCCCTCCACCACCCACACCCCATCCCCTCCCCACACCCCCTCCCCTCCACCACCCACACCC